>NW_027663325.1:20000-25000 GCF_963989245.1 Nansenia antarctica | reverse complement strand
AATAAACATGATTGTACATCTCTGAAATGTTAATCGTGCACCGATGTATTTCTATGGGGAAGGCTGTGCTTGACGATTCCATTGGGCTGACGCCGGGGCAGAGGAACACGGTGACTGTCACCCTGTGACAAACGCGCAGATATGAGTGCTCCGGTGTCCTGCTTTGATAGTCTAATGGAAGTGATGAGGTAGGCTACCAGTCCTCTGCTGCTAAACCCGAGCAGACGATCATTAGACGATCATCAGACGCCGGCTCTACCTCCTGCGCCACAGCCGCCCCGATATTAGCGTTAGCACACAGGACCAGGAACAACCTACGCATCCACCAGTCCTGTGCGTCTGGGCGTTCCTCAGGACAGGAAGTTGAGAAAACAAGATGGAGGGGATTTATAATTGCTGTTTTTGATCGACGATGCCCCCCCTGAGATGCACAGGCTTTCGGCCCCCCCGAACCCCTGAATGTCAGATCACCATGCATCTCTATAAAACACTCCCACGTCCATGAACTTAATTTCTATCGACTCGGTTTTTAAAAAAGTCAAATTCATCCGGCATCGGCAGGATATATATATATCATATTTGTTTTTAACGATTATTTCTCTGGGAATAACTGACCCGTCAGCAGATCATCTCCACACTGCGGACTCGGGATCACTTTTAAACCGGTTATATATATTTATATTTACATCCCCCTCTCTCTCTCTCTATCCTTCTCTCTCTCTCTCTCTCTCTCTCTCTCTCTCTCTCTCTCTCTCTTTATCCTTCTCTCTCTCTTTCTCTCTATCCTTCTGTCTCTCTCTCTCTCCCTCTATCCTCTCTCTCTTTCTCTCTCCTTCTCTCTCTCTCTATATCCTTCTCTCTCTCTCTCTTTATCTTCTCTCTCTTTCTCTCTCCTTCTCTCTCTCTCTCTCTCTCTCTCTCTCCCACCCCCCCACCCCCACCCTCACCCCCTATAGTATATGTTGTTGTTTTTTTGCAGATTTAATTAGCAAAAATGTCACAAATATCTGGCTGACCCTAACCTGAGCCCGGCTGGTCTCTCCTCTAGAACAGCGGTTCTCAAACCTCTCCTCGGAGACCCCCAGCCTCTCCTCGGGGACCCCCAGCCTCTACTCTGGGACCCCCAGCCGCTCCACATATTTGATCTGTTCCACCACCAGCACACCTGATTCAACTCATCAAGTAAGTAAATTAGTTGAATTAGGTGTGCTAGTGGTGGAACAGATGAAATATGTGGAGCGGGTGGGGGTCCCCGAGGAGAGGTTTGTGGAGGGGCTGGGGGTCCCCGAGGAGAGGTTTGTGGAGGGGCTGGGGGTCCCCGAGGAGAGGCTGGGGGTCCCCGAGGAGAGATTTGAGAACCACTGCTCTAGAGGATGTCCCATCCTTAGACTTGATGTCTTTTGACGTATATTTACAGTATATATATATATATATAGGAGGTGGGGCTGGGGTGTAGGGCTGAGAGAGGCTGGGGTGTAGGGCTGGGACTGGGACTAAGGGAGGCTGGGGATGGGGCTGGGGTGTAGGGCTGGGGTTTAGGGATAGGGATGGGGTGTAGGATGGGGTGTAGGGATGGGGTGTAGGATGGGGTTTAGGGATAGGGATGGGGTGTAGGGCTGGGGTTTAGGGATAGGGATGGGGTGTAGGATGGGGTGTAGGGCTGGGGTTTAGGGATAGGGATGGGGTGTAGGGATGGGGTGTAGGGATGGGGTGTAGGGCTGGGGTGTAGGGCTGGGGTGTAGGGCTGGGGTGTAGGATGGGGTGTAGGGATGGGGTGTAGGGATGGGGTGTAGGGATGGGGTGTAGGAAGGGGTGTAGGGATGGGGTGTAGGGATGGGGTGTAGGGCTGGGGTTTAGGGATAGGGATGGGGTGTAGGGCTGGGGTGTAGGATGGGGTGTAGGGATGGGGTGTAGGGATGGGGTGTAGGGCTGGGGTGTAGGGCTGGGGTGTAGGATGGGGTGTAGGACAGGGTGTAGGAAGGGGTGTAGGGATGGGGTTTAGGGATGGGGTGTAGGGATGGGGTTTAGGGATAGGGATGGGGTGTAGGGATAGGGATGGGGTGTAGGGATGGGGTTTAGGGATAGGGATGGGGTGTAGGGATGGGGTGTAGGGATGGGGTGTAGGGCTGGGGTGTAGGGATGGGGTGTAGGGCTGGGGTGTAAGGATGGGGAGGTGGGGCTGTGGATGGGAATGTTTGCTCAGGATAATTCCACTGCCAAACCCACAGCCTGCTGGAGATAACTCTGTTCTGGAGATAACTCTGTTCTGGAGATAACCCTGTTCTGGAGATAACTCTGTTCTGGAGATAACTCTGTTCTGGAGATAACTCTGTTCTACTGGAGATAACTCTGTTCTACTGGAGATAACTCTGTTCTACTGGAGATAACTCTGTTCTAATGGAGATAACTCTGTTCTAATGGAGATAACCCTGTTCTGGAGATAACTCTGTTCTGCTGATAACTCTGTTCTGGAGATAACTCTGTTCTGCTGGAGATAACTGCACTGCTCACAGCCCAACGAGACAGAGAGGGGGAAGATTGAGAGAGAGAGAGAGAGAGAGAGAGAGAGAGAGAGAGAGAGAGAGAGGGAGAGAGAAGGAGGAAAGACAGAGAGAGAAGGGTAGGGAGGGAAGACAGAGAGAGAAGGGTAGGGAGGAAAGACAGAGAGAGAGGTAGGGAGGGATGACAGAGAGAGAGGTAGGGAGGGATGACAGAGAGAGAGGTAGGGAGGGATGACAGAGAGAGAGGTATGGAGGGATGACAGAGAGAGAGGTAGGGAGGGATGACAGAGAGAGAGGTAGGGAGGGAAGACAGAGAGAGAGGTAGGGAGGGATGACAGAGAGAGAGAGGTAGGGAGGGATGACAGAGAGAGAGGTATGGAGGGATGACAGAGAGAGAGGTAGGGAGGGATGACAGAGAGAGAGGTAGGGAGGGATGACAGAGAGAGAGGGAAGATGAACAGAGTGATGAGGACAGGAGAGCGGGAAGTAGAAAGACTGAGAGAGGCAGGGGAGAGAGAGAGAGAGAGAGAGAGAGAAGGAGAGAGAGAGAGAGAGAGAGAGAGAGAGAAGGAGAGAGAGAGAAGGAGAGAGAGGGAAACGGGTGAAGGGAAGTGGGAGAGACGAGCAGCTTCTTTCCGTCCAACCCTGGAACCCAATTACACTCTCAGATATGACACGATAAGAAGATAATGTGATTCCATAAAGTTCGGTTCATAAACCAGTCACGATATACAGTATATACACACACACACACACACACACACACACACACAGAGAGAGAGAGAGAGAGAATTTCATCCGTGATATGATTTCGCAAGAATAGCACACAGTTTGATTTATTTATTGCAGACGGATTTACATGGAGAGGAGGAGAGAGATGAGGACAGCATAAAATAAAAATAAAAAGGCGCTTCCTATCAGCAGAAGCCAATATCTATAAAGCAGGGAGGGGGGGGGGGGAGGCTGGCGGAGGTAGAAATCGGAGGGGGGGGGGGCCTCGTTGTAAACACCACGGGTCGGAATGTCGAACGGTACCGAACGCGCGCGCCGCTCGACACGCCTCTTTCCGTTCGTCGTTACGACGATTTTCCACCCCAGTCCTCCGATTTCTACCTCCACCGCCCCCCCCCTCCCTCCCTCCCTGCTATAAAGTCGGACTACAACCATATGGAGAGATTCTCTGACATTCCTTCAGCTTTTAATGGGGCCTCCTAAACCCCCCCCCCCCTCCCTCCCGCCCCCCGCCCCCACCCCCCATTAGATATTAGACACCCCCACCCACCCGCCCTCCTGGTTAACTAAAGCAGAAAGCAGATTATTAACCACAGTGCTGAGGGTGCAGAAGCCTCAATGGAACAGATGCTATAAATATAGAGGATGTATTTATGGGGCAGACGTGAAATATTGAAACTGAGAATAACCTCCCTGTGTTTAATGGGCTGGGGGGAGGGGGGGGTTTACCTCCCTGTGTTTAATGGGCTGGGGGGGGGGGAGGGGGGGGTTTAAACAGTAATGAGGCGTGAGGGATGGTGGTGGAGGTGAGGAGGCGGAGGGTGACACACACACACACACACACATTGACGCAAGCGCACACACACCCACACACACTCACCAACACGTACACTGACGCAAGCGCACACACACACACACACACACACACACACACACACACACACACTGATGCAAGCACGGACACACACACACACACACACACACGTACACTGATGCAAACACGCACGCACACACACATTGACGCAAGCATATACACACACACACACACACACACACACACACACACACACACCCCTATGTGAGGTCTGTAGTGTAGTATTTAGGGGGCTAGTATGAGCACATCCAACAACAACATGGTGTTAGATGGTGGTGGATGGTGTTAGATGGTGTTAGATGGTGTTAGATGGTGTTGGATGATGTTGGATGGTGTTAGATGGTGTTAGATGGTGTTAGATGGTGTTGGATGGTGTTGGATGGTGTTAGATGGTGTTAGATGGTGGTGGATGGTGTTGGATGGTGTTAGATGGTGTTAGATGGTGTTAGATGGTGTTGGATGGTGTTGGATGGTGTTAGATGGTGTTAGATGGTGTTAGATGGTGTTAGATGGTGTTAGATGATGTTGGATGGTGTTGGATGGTGTTAGATGGTGTTAGATGGTGTTAGATGGTGTTAGATGGTGTTGGATGGTGTTAGATGGTGTTAGATGGTGTTAGATGGTGTTGGATGGTGTTAGATGGTGTTAGATGGTGTTAGATGGTATTAGATGGTGGAGGATGGTGGTGGATGGTGTTGAATGGTGTTGAATTGGCAACAGTAGAGAACTGAAAGAGATGCGCTCCCCACCAAATGTGTAGTTTTTCAGGACAGCGTTTCCACCCAAACTAGGTCTCTATCAGCATCACCAAGCACATCTCTGTCATATCGATTCCGTCTCCTCTGTTTCTCCAGACGTCAGTCTGTGTGGCTAAGAGAGAGAGAGAGAGAGAG
>NW_027663325.1:10000-12500 GCF_963989245.1 Nansenia antarctica | reverse complement strand
GCCATAGTGAGGATGGATGATAGGCGAACTTTTTTTTTCGTTTTCGTTTTCGTATTTTTTTTCTTTTTTTTTCTTCTTTTTTTTTCAATGCCATGCGATCTACCCATACTACCTTTGCGATCGACCGGTCGATCGCGATCGACGTATTGGGCACCCCTGGTATAGAGTATACAGTATCCAGCTTTACTGCTGCTGACACGTATCTATCTACCACATATCTGTTTCATCTCTCTCCTCTCCTCCCCCCACCTCCACTCTCCTCTCCTAATTCTCCTCTCCTCTTTTGCTCTCCTCTCCTCTTCCCTCCTCCCCTCTCCTCTCCCCTCCTCTCCTCTCCTCTCCTCTCCTCTCCTTTCTTCTCCTACCCCCTCCTTTCCTCTCCTCTCCTCCTTCTCCTCTCCTCTCCTCTCCTCTTTTGCTCTCCTCTCCTCTTCCCTCCTTCCCTTTCCTCTTCCCTCCTACTCCCTCCTCTCTCCTCTCCTCTCTCCTCTCCTCTCCTCTTCTGTTCTCCTCTCCTCTTCCCTCCTTCCCTCTCCTCTCCTCTCCTCTTATGTTCTCCTCTCTTCTCCTCTCTTCTCCTAACCTCTCTTCTCCTCTCCTCTCCTCTCCTCTCCTCTTCCCTCCTTCCCTCTCCTCTCCTCTCCTCTCCTACCCCCCACCTCCCCTTTCCTCTCCTCTTCTCCCTGAAGAAATCAAACAGGCCCAAGCCCTACAAATATTTAAAACGAAGCTAAAAACCTTTATGTTCTGCAGCAGTTATGGTTAAACACCGACACTCTATCTATGCCTTTTATCCATTAACTATTATATATATATATATATATATATATTTATCGTTTTATCTTTTTACTTCTTATACCTGCAGCAGTTACGAGTTTTATGATCCATAATCCAAGCGCTATGAATTCGCTGCAAATAGGCTAAATGTGTTGGCAAAGGTGTCGTTCTACACTGCGATCTCACACACCGTATCGGCCAGGATAGCGGTTGAACACAGATGCAGTATCAAACGTGTCGTTCTACCCTGCGATCTCACACGCCGTATCACGCAAGATAGCGTCTAAACACAGACGCAGTACCTGCAATCTCACACTCCGTATAAGGAAGAGCAGCGCTTGAATACAGCTGCAGTCACACTTTTATCTATATGTTTTTATTCATTGTCTTATTATATTGTTAAATGTATGATCTATTTATTTTCTAAATGTTCTTACTACCCTTAACTATCCCTACCCTGACATCCCTATCCTTCTTTTTCTGTATTTTTTTATGCTGTATGTAAAGCACTTTGAATTGCCCCTGTTGTATGAAATGTTATATAAATAAACTTGCCTTGCCTCTCCTCCCCATCTCCTCTCTCCTCACCTCCCCATCCCATCTCCCCTCTCCTCTCCCTTTCCCTCCTCCTCTCCCTTCCCCTCCTCCTCTCCTCCCCATCTCCCCTCTCCTCTTCCTCTCCTCTCTCTTCCCCTCCTCTCCCCTCCACCTCCCCTCTTCTCCCCTCCCCTCCTCTACCCCCTCCTCCTCCTCTCCCCTCCCCTCCCCTTCCCTCTCCCCCCCCTCCAGGACACCCCTCCCCCCAGTACCTATGACGTGAGGGAGTCGTATGAGAGGACGTACGGACGCGGCTGCTCCTCGGAGCCCAGGAACGAGGGCGCCAGGAAACGCCAGAGCTCCTTCCTGAGCGCCGCGCCCCGACACGTCGCCTTCCTGCACAGCAACCCCGACTCACCAGGTACTGTACCCCCAAACTACCTCCAAAGTACCCCCAAGCTGCCCCTAAACTAGCCCCAAACTACCCCCAAGCTGCCCCTAAACTAGCCCCAAACTACCCCTAAACTACCCCCAAACTACCCCTAAACTACCCCCAAACTACCCCCAAACTACCCCCAAGCTGCCCCTAAACTAGCCCCAAACTACCCCTAAACTACCCCCAAACTACCCCCAAAGTACCCCCAAAGTACCCCCAAGCTGCCCCTAAACTACCCCCAAACTACCCCTAAACTATCCCTAGTCTCTACTAACTTACCCCCCAAACTACCCCTGGTCTAACTTACCCCTAAACTAACCCTGGTATCTACTCCCTAGCCCCCATCTTACCCCTAAACTACCCCTGGTCTCTACTCCCTAGCCCCCATCTTACCCCTAAACTACCCCAGGTATCTACTCCCTAGCCCCCCTCTTACCCCTAAACTACCCCTGGTCTCTACTCCCTAGCCCCCATCTAACCAGCCCTTGTAATGGTAATGGTTGAACCCGTTATGGTTCTTCACAGCCTGGCTCTCTCTAGTGACCATCCCCTCCCTAGGCCTCATGATGCATTTACTTTAAGTGATGTTGAGTCAGTTTTACAGCTCAAATAACCCAACAGCTATAACATCACCTGACTGGCTGTTGAAGTGGTGTGTTAACACAGCGTACATAAGTGTTTTCTGCTCTCCGCTTGACTCATTTAGTGCCGAGGGTGAATAATGTAGCCCCCAAATTGTCGACTTTCTAG
>NW_027663326.1:2500-11695 GCF_963989245.1 Nansenia antarctica | reverse complement strand
GCTGGTACCGTTGACCGCAACACGCCTTGGGCTTTGATAGCGGGCCTGCAGCAGTGAAAGGTAGACGGTGAACCAGGGGCCGTCTTTGTCCTCACGGGAACAAAGGGCTTTCTAAGTCGGGCCTGTGCACATTGTGCTTCGCTACAATAGCACTCAGCTTCAAAAGGACTTTTCTCCATCTCCATCCTCTCTCATCCTCTCTCCGTCCTCTCTTCTCTCTCTCTCTCTCTCTCTCTCTCTCCTCTCTCTCTCTCTGTCTCTCTCTCCATCCTCTCTCTCTCTCTCTCTCTCTCTCTCTCTCTCTCTCTCTGTGTCTCTCTCGTCTCTCTCGTCTCTCTCTCTCTCAGTCACTGAAAGCCACTGGGCGCCTGCAGATAAAGGTCTCCTCCATTATACTCACATCAGATAAGTGACATTGAAATGTAACATTTATCCCTCATAAATATCCCCTCCCCGGCTCTCTCCCATCAAACAGCACCCCCCCCCCCCCCCCCCCCCTCTCTAATCACTCTATATCAGCGAGCACGGAGTCTCATCTGCCCCAGCTCAACATGAAAACCTGTCTTCAAACAGGCCCATTCTCACAGAATCTCAATCTCACCCATTTGGGAGACGGTCTATTCACAGTCCACTTCACAGCCATCTCAAACCCCCGGGAGAATCAGGAAAAGGCATAAAGCATGAATGATAATGTAAGACAGTAAAGCCTGTCTGAATAGAAATATCTCTCCTGGCTGTGGTTTGAGGGACTATAGCTGTACGCAGTAGTTTCAAGTTTATTTGTTACGTCACATTACACAAATGTAACAGAGTCAAATTCTCAGAACAGAGTAAAAGTCTTAAAACACAGTTACTTCATACACGGTAACTGTACGCCACACGCACACGCTCACGCACGCACCCACGGATGCGCACACAATGAGACAGGACCAGAGGAGATATGCTAATGTGACATTTGGGGGCAGATTTGACTGTGGCAGGTGATAACGGGAGCAGACAGGAGGACAGGACCTGTCTCTTTACTGTGATATCCCCTCCATTCCAACCCGCAGCTCTCTCTCTCACTCTCTGACCCACTAACGCCAAATCAATCTGGTAACCTAGCGGACAAGACGATGAATTCAACCCTCCAAGTGACTGTCATACTCCGGAATTGAATTAGCCTCAATATCAGAGCAGATCGATATTCAAGAGGGGGGGATTGCAGGGCAGGCAGACATTCTCGTTGGACGAGGGTTCTGAAAACAAAGTGGGTTGGTGCGAGGTAGGTTAACTGAAATTCCAATACCAATTCTACATGTGTCCTCGTTGCAAAAGCATAGAGGAATTGGGAAATGGGATTTAAAGTTGACTTCCTGAATTGATTGAATTTTTCAACGGAACCCTGGTGTGCTCTCACTGCTGAGAGGGAACGGAGATCAACACTCTGTGTTTCTGGCTCCTGTCCCTTTGTAATAACCATTGATCACAGGGCTGTGTGGTAGCTCCCGCCATTACACTCCCCTCCACCTCCTCCTCCGCCTTCCCCCTTCCAGCTCAGCCCACTGGCACATTAATCCCAATCTGCACTGACTGCCGTAACACAGATTGCATTAGCTGCCGAGTGAGCAAATTGCGTGGCAGCCGCACGCTCGCCTGCCCTCGCAATCAGCGCCACTTTCCGACAGAGAAGACGCCGCGCTCACAATTCGCTACGCTAATCTGAACGAGCGGCTCACACGTAACTCCCTGCCCCGGTTCAGTCCCAACACACTCGGCGACATGGAAAACATGAGCTCTGCAGCTCAACCGTGACACACACACACACACACACACACACATAATCAGGCCCAGTAAACAGCCAGCTTCCCCCCCCCTCTCTCTCTCTCTCCCTCTCTCTCTCTCCCTCTCCCCCCCCTCTCTATCTCCCTCTCTCTCTCTCTACTCTCTCTCTCTCACAGGGTCTCATTGCTTTCTTGTTAAGGGTTGTTTCAGATGAAGAGCAGCAGGCAGAGAGTAGGCAGTAGTTAATGTTGTCAGTGTGTCTTCTAATCAACACCTTTCATCTCGGAGGCACGCCTGTAGTCATCTCACAGCCAGGTGTGAGGAGTCCTCCGCTTGGTAGGAGGGGGGGGGGGGGGGGCACACTGGGATCACTAACGAACGAGTCATGCCCACAGTGTCTATTCTGGGGTCGTTAGATTTTACTGATGAATCAACACAGTCGATCGGAGTGATATTTGTGACACAACTGGATGACCTGGATTGATCAGCTTTTTTTATTTGATTTTTTTCCTGATAAATCAATCAGTTGGGAGCAGTAAATTGCATCATCGTGCACATTTCCCATTGAACGAAAGATTTCCGCAAATGTCAGTTATGTGTCCGGACCTCGAGCATCGGATTCCACCCTCATTACCATTTCGGTAGTTGTTAAGAAAATATCCGTTGTAGCGACGGCTTGAATGACAATGTAACAAAACCCCCAAATAAATTCATTAGACATTCATCAAGCACATTCAATCAAGCACGTTGAGTTGAGTTTTTTTGATCAGTAATCCGAGTAAATATTCAACTAGATTCACAACCCCCCCACCCCCCACCCTGACCCCCCTTGAGGGATTCTGTAAACAGAATCAATATGTGCATACATAAAGTATCTCTCTGGGTCGTGCATATGAAACCGACGATGTCTTATACCTTTTAATGAGGGACGGCCTGTCAAGGGGCTAATATATACAGTAGACTACTACTGCAGCGCCTGCTGCTGTTAGCTACATGTGACCGAGGTTCACTCCACAGGGGCCAGCAGGGGGGGGGGGGGGGGTGGGCACATGTGAAGACAGGGATGACATATGGACCTTTGTGTGTGTAAATAGGCTACATAGTGTACTGGATGTGTGTTATGTTATTTTTGATGTGATTTATTTACCCAGAGAAGTCCTGTTGAGGTGAATTTTTTTTTTTTCCAAGTGAGCACTGACCCAGAAGGCAGCATACATACACACACTGCACTATCCAATGCACTGTTGTCTGTCCTGTGTTGTCCTGTTTTTTGCATTTGTTTTTGTTCATGTATACACCTACTGTAACGCCAAAGCAAATTCCTATATGTGTCAAGCATAATGGCAATAAACGTTATCTGAATCTGAATCTGAATCTGAATCTGTAGTTATGCTGTTCATACACAATACAAGACACAATACTCCACACAACATACAGCAATGGCCAGATTTGCTTGGTAAAAAAAGCACAGAAAATACCTTCAAAAGAGCTGGCTTCTTAGTGGAGAGTTTGTTTAAAGACAATTCTATTCCATATCCATGACTAACATCATGTGAGTTATAGAGGCACGGAGGCGTTCAAGGTTAGACATTAGACAAAATGCTTCTGCGTTCTCTCTGTCTGTGTATATGATGTAACGGGTTAAGAGGAGTGCATCTGGACAGATCGGCTGTCCTCCCCTGGTCTCTTAGGGGAGCGGTTCATAGAAAACCCAACTGGCAGCTTTGTTTACTTTCACACTTCGTTCTCCAGCGAGCCATGATTCAGATTAATAATTCAAAACGAGGTGGTGTTCTCGGTCTTCACTTTACGAAAGACTGGGAGGGGAGGGGGCTTGTTTTAAAAGCATCAGAGGACAACGTGTTCTCACTCGTAAGTTCTCCAAAGAAGCAAGAAGATGTGTCTAGCATTCCAGCGTACTGCCTGCCGTATTTTGAGACACAACAACAAATTAGATATTTTCCCAGCATAGACACCGGTTGACCTCCAGGTTCCCTCCAGCTCTTTCGAGTCCTGCCGCAATTTATGACTGCCGCTTTGCTTACCCGCGGCTGCCTCGCGGCTGCTTACTGCAACTCGTTTCATCTCCCAGCTATTACAGGTCTCTCCCGCATACACTCAACATCTTCATCTGCTTAGCACACACACATGCACACACACACGCACACACACACACACACTATCAGATAATTATATTCGCCGCGCCACAGAGCTAGTGCTCTCAGCGGAGAGAGGAACGACCGTCTTGCTTAACGACAGGAAATAAAAAAATGTATTAAAAAAGTGAATGTACTGTAAACATCATCCGGTTTATGGATACATCGAGAGCCTTCATTCACCCAGCAGATGAAACCGATATTAACGTTATTTTACGATAAAAACCGAGTCATGACACCACATTGCGTTACAAGTAAGTCGTTACATTTACAACAACAGTATCAAATGAACGAAATTGATCCTGTCTAGCTGGGATGTTTCATAAACTCTCGGTATCCAAAATGAGAAACAGTAGCCTACTTAAGATTCTATCTGGCTCCTCGCGGAGTGCTCCTCACCGGCTCAACTTGATGCGTTGAGCAAATAACTGCTTCAGAAACACCCAACCATCCCCTTCCCTATCCTGGTTGTGTCAACAGGCCCATAATGAGTGGATTCTGACCTCCCCGGACCCCCCAGCGCTGAACCAGCCTCTCCAAACCCAGACAGCAAACACCAGGGCCAGTCGATAGCTTCCCAGCCTCAAATAGCAGGCCTCTCTCCTGAGGTAAGCCACTCAGAGTGACAGCCAGCGGCCTGCTTCTAAGGGCTTCGAAAAAGTCTCAAGCATTTCAAATCGTTTGTTTGTTTTGTCGGCCAGCAACAGCTATCCAGCCCCAGCCAATAGAAACATAGTAAAACGGTGAGCACTTGACGCAGGTAGCCAATCACAAACGCCCCTCCGACATGAGTCACAAAGAAACAGAGCATGAGGCACAATTAGAAAAGTCTACAAACTAATCCAAGTTGAAGGGAATCAGACATTCGTTAAGTTTTGTGTATGAGTTTCCTCTTCCTTCTGTGTTGTTTGCTAACAACCCTGATGTTTCCGGTGGCCAGACAGCCTGAACACACACACCAGCGTGATCCACACCCCATGATCCGTGATCCCCCCTGTTCCCCCCACCTGCCCCCACCCTCTCCCCCCCACCGTCCCCCCCGTCAGAGTGTGATGGCCCCTGCATCGATCTCTGTGACCACCCTGCACATGCCCAACACACAGGCAGTCACCCCCCTCCCCCCCCCCCCCCCCCCCCACACACACACACACACACACACACACACACAGTCACCCCCCCCCACCCGCCCGGGGGCTCTCAGGGCCAGCTATCGGCCTCATTAGCAAGCCTGACAACAACAACGCTCTCCACTGTTCTGCACTTGTCAAACATGACACTTTCTAATGTCACCCATGCACACAAATGCTTTTTTTTCCCAGGCAAAGTGGTTATCACAAACCACAAACCACCGCTGCCTCCTCCCATCCCCATAGCCCCCCCCCCCCCCCCCCCACCTTCCTCCCCCAGCCCAGTCGCCCGCCCCCCCCCCCCTCCTATGGAAGAAACTGAGGGAATGCGAGGCTAGCGTGTGATGAAATGTCAAAAGCAGGTCCGTTTTCGCCACCTTCTGATGCGTGGCCTGGCGTCATCAGTGCGTCCTGTATCTTGGCTGCCAAAGGGCGTTGGATCACCCACCGTCTGTTCAACCCAGAGGGGGTCTTCCTCTGTTATCTGCCCCTCAATTTAATATTCACTCACCCACGGCCTCAAGGCACTGTGGCCTTTCTGTGGCGGGAGGATGACTGGAGAGGAGAGCCATCTGGTCCAGAGGAGACTGCGTGTGCACGCACACACACACACACGGACACACACACACACGGACACACACACGGACACACACACACGGACACACACACACACGGACACACACACACACACACACGGACACACACACACACACACACACATGGTTGTGTTGGGGTTGGGTTAGTCCATGGTTGTGTTGGGGTTGGGTTAGTTTATGGTTGTGTTGGGGCTGGATTAGTCCATGGTTGTGTTGAGGCTGGATTAGTCCATGGTTGTGTTGGGGCTGGGTTAGTCCATGGTTGTGTTGGGGTTGGGTTAGTCCATGGTTGTGTTGGGGCTGGGTTAGTCCATGGTTGTGTTGGGGTTGGGTTAGTTTATGGTTGTGTTGGGGCTGGATTAGTCCATGGTTGTGTTGAGGCTGGATTAGTCCATGGTTGTGTTGGGGCTGGGTTAGTCCATGGTTGTGTTGGGGCTGGGTTAGGTCATGGTTGGGTTGGCTGGAGAGAGAGGCCAGGGACTATAGAGGAGATGTGATCAATGGATCAATAAGTTGCAGCATAGTAAGCAGTATGCTGAACGGGACTCAACACTGCCTGAGGGATACAACATTCACTCACTGCATCTCTATGTAACACACTAAGTAACACACTCTCTGTAGCCAATGATTCAGACTAACATTGCCTTTGAAAATCCTGTGCCCCCCCCCGACACACACACACACACCACACACACACACACACACACGCACACGACAGGTTGGACTAATCCTCTCGGAGATGCAGTGTGGGTAAATAGCTCTTTTGTTCTCAGAATGATACCAGCGCCCAGAGACAGAGACCCACCCCCTGTCTCCTCTTTGTAGATCACAGGATCAAACACAAGAGAAAGCAAGAGAGAGAGAGAGAGAGAGAGGGAGGAAGAAAAGAGACAGAGAGAGAGAGAGAGAGAGAGAGGGAGGAAGAAAAGAGACAGAGAGAGAGAGGGAGGAGGAAGAAGAGAGAGAGAGAGAGAGAGAGAGGAAGAAAAGAGACAGAGAGAGAGAGAGAGAGGGAGGAAGAAAAGAGAGAGAGAGAGAAGGAGGGAAGGATAGAGGGGGGGGAGAGGGGAGAGGAGGGGGAGTGGGCAACTGTTTCATGTGCATACACCAGTATTGTACCTTTTCAAGGAAGTGGGTGACTTTGGTCCTGATGTTTTGGATGTGGTTTCCACTATCCTGTATCATGTACAGTCAATCCCCTTGTTCTCCTCAAGATGTGGGGTCCACTGGGGAAGACCCAGCCAATGCCGTGTCTACTCTACTCTGCACTCACCGTCACTTGGATACTGGGAGCGGCTGTGTCTCAGGAGGTAAAGCCAGCGTCTAACGATCGCAAGGTCGACAGATCGGCGGTTCGAACCACGGCGGTTCGAAGTGTCCTCAGGCCAGACGTTGAAACCCAAATTGATCCCAATGAGTGGGCCGGCGCCTTGCATGGTAGCTTGCCGCCATCGGTGTGTGAATGTGCGTGTGAATGCTTTTGAATAAGGCAGCTACAGTTAGGTCCGTAAATATTCGACAGTGACACAATTTCCATAATTTTGCCTCTGTATGCCACCACAATGGATTTGAAATGAAACAATCATGATGTAATTGAAGTGCAGACTTTCAGCTTTAATTCAAGGGGTTGAACAAAAATATTGTATGAAACGTTTAGGAATTGCAACCATTCAGTCCCCTATTTTCAGGAGCAATAAAATGTTAATTTTTAATACTTTGTCGAGACTCTTTTGGAGGCAATGACTGCCTGAAGACTGGAACACATGGACATCACCAAATGCTGGGTTTCCTCCTTTGTGATGCTTTGCCAGGCCTTTACTGCAGCTGTCTTCAGTTGTTGTTTGTTCGTGGGTCTTTCTGCCTTTAGTTTTGTCTTCAGCAAGTGAAATGCAGGCTCGATCGGGTTGAGATCAGGTGATTGACTCTGGCCATTGCAGAATGTTCCACTTCTTTGCCTTAAAAAACTCCCGGGTTGCTTACGCAGTATATTTTGGGTCATTGTCCATCTGTATTGTGAAGCGCCATCCAATCAACTTTGCTGAATTTGTCTGAAACTGAGCAGACAGAATATCCCTAAACACTTAAGAATTCATCTATCTGCTTCTGTCTTCTGTCACATCATCAATAAACACTAGTGACCCAGTGCCATTGGAAGCTATGCATGCCCATGTCATCACACTGCCTCCACCGTTTTTTACAGATAATGTAGTAAGCGTCGGATCATGAGCCGTTCCAAGCCTTATCCATACTTTTTTCTTCCCATCATTCTGGTACAGGTTGATCTGAGTTTCATCTGTCCAAAGAATGCTGTTCCAGAACAGGGCTGGCTTTTTTAGATGTTTTTTGGCAAAGTCTAATCTGGCCTTCCTATTATTGAGGCTTATGAATGGCTTGCACCTTGTGGTGAACCCTCTGTATTTGTTCATGTGAAGTCTTCTCTTTATGGTACACTTGGATAATGATATGCCTACCTCCTGGAGACTGTTCTTCACTTGGCTGGATGTTGTGAAGGGGTTTTTCTTGACCATGTAAAGGATCCTGTGATCATCCACCACTCTTGTCTCCCATGGACGTTCAGACCTTTTTGTGGTGCCGAGCTCACCACTCAGAATTGACCAAACAGTTAATTTGGCCACTCCTAATGTTCCCGGTATCTCTTTGATGGATTTCTTGGTTGTTTTTGCAGCCTAAGGATGGCCTGTTTCACTTGCATTGAGAGCTCCGTTGACTGCATGTGCGTATACAGCAACATCTTCCAAATGCAAATGCCACACTTGGAATCAACTCAGACCTTTTACCTGCTTAATTGATAAAGAAATAATGAAGGAATAGCCCACACTGGCCCATGAAACAGCTTTTGAGTCAATTGTCCAATTACTTTTGGTCCCTTGAAAAAGAGGGAGCTCCATATTAAAGAGCTGTAATTCCTAAACCCTTCCTTCAATTTGGATGTGAATACCCTTTCCCTAAAGCTGAGAGTCTTTAAAACTCATATTCATTATATAACTGTAACTTGAAGATGTTTTGGTAAACAGATGAAATTACAAAAATTCTGCCTGTGTCCAAATATATGGACCTAACTGTATATAAGTCAGTCCGTTTATTTTATGTGAGGGTCCATTTGCGGGTGCTAGGGAACCACATTCCACCATATTCAAGCAGACATGCAAAACCGGCCCAAGGTTACCCTGGACTGCTCCTTAAAGGGCATGAACTTCTGTGTAAAGGCCAAGTTGTTCTTGCCCATTTAGCTGGACGTAATAAGCAGACACCAAGTCGATGGACCTCCCTGAGGGTGTCTTGATGGATGCCCGCAAACGCACGCACGCACGCACGCGCTCACACTGACACACAAACAAACACTCACCCTCACACAAACACACATACAAACACACACACACACACACACACATTGACACGCATTGAGCCTGTCTGCGTGTATGTGCATAAATGCTTGTGGGTATGAGTGTGTTTATGTTTGTGAGGAGGGGGCGTCAGGGGGGGGGGGGGGTTCATCGGGGGCAGGCTATGACAGGATGCCCTGTGGATGCA
>NW_027663327.1:0-2500 GCF_963989245.1 Nansenia antarctica | reverse complement strand
AAGAAGGAGAAGCAATGGAAGAAAGGAAGAGAGGGTTAGAAGAAGACAAAGAAGGAGGGAGAAGAAGAAGAAGATAGAGATGGACAAGAAGAACAGAGAAGGAGAAAAGAGAGAGAGAGAGAGAAGAGGGAGAGAGAGAGAATAGGCCATTGTGTTTACATACCATGACCACTGGTGTGGACAGGGCCTGGGGGGCTGTGGGGGGGGGCAGGGCCGCTGTGTGTGTCTGCCTATTTGCTCTGGTATGTTGGAGTGTTTGGATTCAGCCACTTGTCCTCTTCTTCACTGGCTTCCTGAAAGGGATGACCCCCCCCCACCGCCCCCACCACCCCTACAACCCCCCTCCCACCCCCCCTCCCTCCCTCTCTCCCTTTACCCTTACCCCCCTGCCCCCCCCCCCGCTCCCCAAGCATGTATGGACATGCCTCAGCCCCCTTAGCCCCCCCCCACCCCCCCGACCAGCAACCAACATTATGAAACAAAAAAACAACGAAAAGAAAAGTGTTTTTCTGGTTGAGAAATGTGACAGCAGCAGCTGGCGAAAAGCTGGGAACTTAAAAGTCGACTTTTATTCTGTCGAAAAAAAGGTAAATAAATGTGAAAATGGACGACACGCTCGCTTAGTCGCTAGCCCAAACACTGCAATGCGAAACTGTTGTGAGATGGTGGCCTTCAGATCAGTTATGCTAACTGAAGAAAAAAACTAGAATGATGTTTTCTTTCACATGGAGTGAAAAGTGGGTTGGGGGGGTGGGGGTGGACGGTGAACAGTGGACAGTGGACATGTTTGCCTTGAGGAAAAACAGACCTTTATTGGTTTCTAACTTCTAGCCGTCGAGAACACGGCCTTTGAGTGGACTGAGTGATCCTTAAGTGGATAGTCAGTCGGACATTAGTCTTTAAACTGATAAGATGCTGGTTGCTGGTTCGTGAAGGCGTTCGTTTCAAGTGTGTTGTGTGTCGGGCCTCTGCTTGGGGTCGTGCAGAGAGAGTCTTTAGTAAAAACCCTAATAGTAGAGGCTGTTAGACCAAAATATAGCACGTTGACTTCAGTTCATGCAACAAACTAACCCCTTTGGCATGGAAGTACAAAAAACTTTTATCCAAAGACACAAGTGAGATCTGCTTTCTTTTTTTTTAAAATGGCCGCCAACAGAGCCCATTGACAATTACCACACCCCATATATTCGCTACTGTTATAGCTATAATGCCAAATTTGGTGTCAAACTGTATATTTTTGGGGTCAGGGAATCCAATTAAATAGGTTTCAAGGATAGAAACCCAATAGTTTTCTTCTTACCAAACAATTCACAAGACACCCTTTTCATCTCCACAAACATCCGAATCCGCCATTCCACCTTAACGTAACTGTACATGTATGCACTATAGCTCTGAGCCTACCTGATTAAGGGCCATAAATCTGTGTGTGTGTGTGTGTGTGTGTGTGTGTGTGTGTGTGTGTGTGTGTGTGTGTGTGTGTGTGTGTGTAAGGATACAGCCTGTTCCTATCCTGGCATTAATCAGGTATAAATCAGTAGCCAGTCTCTCAGAAGGCAGCAGATGTTGCTGGGGTCTCTGTCCGTCCCCCCACACCTCACCACTTCTGTTTCTCCTGGGGAGGGATGGCGTGTGTGTGTGTGTGTGTGTGTGTGTGTGTATTAAGAGGGGGGGGCTAGAAGCTTATCTATGCCTTTGATCCAGTCGTTTATTTGGGCACATTTCATTCTCTCTTCCCCCCCCCCCCCTTTAATGGAGGGCTGTCTCTCTTCCTCCTGAAACTTCCTGTACCCCCCCCCCCCCCCCCCCCCCCTCCCACCACAACCTTCGCGGCTCACGAGGCAACGGCACTTAGGGGTCACAGGGGTCAGAGGTCAGGGGGGTCAGGGGGGGTCGAGCGGCGAGCGGCGTAACGATGTCCAGGCTTAAAGCCGGTGGTCACCGACCCTGTGTGTGTGTGTGTGTGTGTCTCTGTGTGTGTGTGTGTGTGTGTGTGTGTGTGTGTGTGTGTGTGTGTGTCTCTCTGTGTGTGTGTGTGTGTGTGTGTGTGTGTGTGTTTGTGTCTGTGTCTCTCTGTGTGTGTGTCTGTGTGTGAGTCTGTGTGTGTGTCTGTGTCTGTGTCTGTGTCTGTGTGTCTGTGTCTCTCTGTGTGTGTGTGTGTGTGTGTGTGTGTGTGTGTCTGTGTGTGTGTCTCTGTGTGTGTGTCTGTGTCTGTGTCTGTGTCTCTCTGTGTGTGTGTGTGTGTGTGTCTGTGTCTGTGTCTGTGTCTCTGTGTGTGTGTCTGTGTCCGTGTCCGTGTGTGTGTGGGTGTGTGTGTGTGTGTGTGTGTGTTTGTGTGTCTCTCTCTGTGTGTGTGTGTGTGTGTGTGTGTCTGTGTGTGTGTGTGTGTCTGTGTCTCTCTCTCTCTGTGTGCGTGTGTGTGCGCATGCGTGTGTGTGTGTGTGTGTGTGTGTGTGTCCAACGGTATTTAAGCAGTTTGAAAAGGAAACTGTCCATCAATAGG
>NW_027663328.1:40000-75000 GCF_963989245.1 Nansenia antarctica | reverse complement strand
CACCTGCCTCCACACCTTCTCTGCCGCAGGCTCCTTCACTCTGCTCTCCAACAGTGCCCAGTAGCACTCCTTCACCTTAACCGCTGAGAAGTCCCGCACTGTTTCCCCTTTCCCTAGTCTTAACCTAGGTAACTCTGTTTGCTCCTTCCCTTTTAACTCCCTATCTAACCTACTCACCCACTCCCCTGGTATACTCTGCTTTATTTTATTATACATGCTCACTATTTCTCCCCTTCTCGTCTCCTCATCTGTTTCCCTAACAACTTCTATAATTGCCTGCTCTGATAGGAACCCTGGCACTACCTCATACCTAAAATCCCTTACTCTAATCAGTCCTGCCCTCCAGAAACTCCTAGATTCTAACATTTTCCCCTCTCTTCTTATTACAGGGTTCAATAAAACTGGAACATTTAGTATCTCCCCTCTCTTCTCACACTCATATCCTACCTGAGGCAAAAAACTACCCCAGGCTTTAAACACCTCTTTATAGAATTCCGGCACCCTATCATACATCCGTACTTTAAAGCTCATCAACAACCCATAATCCCCACACCCCCCACATCTATGTACCCATTCCCTAAAGTATCCTTTCCATCCATGTCCTTCCTCCCCATACAAAAACCTTTTGACTGTTCTGACTCTCATTGCCCTCATCTTTACTTCCAAATCTACCAGTTTCAACCCTCCTTTATCATAATCTGCTACTAATACATCATACGCTATTTTAACCCCCTTTCCTCTCCACAAAAAATCTGACACTAACATCCTGGTTTCTTTTAGAACCCACTCTGGTACATTCAATACTCCTAATACATAAACATATTTTGACATTAACAGTGCATTAACAATTACAACTTTTCCCTTCAGTTTCATGTTCCTTTGCTTCCAATAATTCAATGTTGTTCTTATTTTATTCAAAACCCCTGTCCATGTGTAATCAACAGCCTCCCTGTCATCCTCTCCAAGATATATCCCCAACACTTTTATCATCCCCTTTACAATTTTCAAATCAAAAACACAATTGTCTGTATTCACTCCCCCTATACACAACATTTCAGACTTGTCAACATTCACTTTTGCACCAGAAGCCTTTCCATATATGTTTACACACCCCATTATTTTGTTCACACTATTTACATCCCTGACAGTACATGTCGTGTCATCTGCATATTGATGGATTATGCTAACTCCTCCCCCCGGCATATTTATTCCCTTAATTTCTTTCTCCTGCTTAATATACGCTGCCAATGGCTCCACAGATATGCTATATAGCAATGCTGACAGTGGACACCCTTGTCTTATTGATCTCCCCAAAGGGAAGGAGTCAGTCAATAATCCATCTATCTTTACTTTACTTCTTGCATTCTTATATAATAGTTCAATCCAATCCCTCATAACAGTCCCAATCCCAAAATGTTCCATTGTTTTCAATAAAAAAACATGTTCCACCCTGTCAAAAGCCTTATTTAAATCCAAAGATAACAATAAACCCCCTTCCTCCCTCATGTCCTTCACAACATCCCTTAATGTGCACATATTCTCTGCCACATCCCTCCCTGGGACTCCATAGGCCTGGGTAGGTGCAATCATGTTTTTCATTACTTTATTCAATCTATTTGCTAATACTTTTGCTATGGTTTTATAATCACAATTAAGTAATGATAATGCTCTATAATTCTGTAATTTGTTCCTGTCCCCTTTACCCTTATACAATAACGTGAGCACCCCCAAACCCATAGAGTCCGGAACAACCCTTTTATTCCCCATACACGTATACACTCTGCACAATATAGGGGCCAGGATGTCAACAAAAGCTTTATAAAATTCAGCCGTCAACCCATCCGAACCCGGACTCTTATTTGGGTTTAACCCCATGATGGCTGTCTTAACCTCCTCCACCCTTAGGTCTGCATCACACATTTTCCCTTCTTCTTCTGTCACCCTAGCTTCCACTGCTTCTAATACTTTATTCATACATTCCTCATTCACACCCCCAGATGTATATAGGTCTGTATAAAATGACTGCACAGTATCCATTATTCCCACTAAGTCTGTTATTATTTCACCTTTATCATTCTCTAATTCCTTAATTTTCCCTTTCTCTTTCTGTCTCTTCTCTAAACCTAAAAAGAATGCTGTACTCCTTTCTCCCTCAACCACATACCTTGCCCTACTCCTTACTAAAGCACCTTCACACTTTCTCTTCTCTAGCTCCCTCAAATCTTCCCTCACTCTCAAATACTCTGCTAAATCATGCCCTGGAATATTATCAACTCTCTCCTGTTCTATTGCTAACCTTTTCTGCAAATCTCTTTCCTCCCTCACCCTCTCTTTCCCTCTCAGTTTTGCGAATGCTATTATTACAGCTTTTAATTTATCCTTCATCCCTTCCCACCACACACACACATCACTCTCATACATCTGGTCTTCCATAGCAACACTCACACACTCTCTTACTATCACCCCAAAACGTATATCTTTCAGTAAACTTGCATTAAAGCACCATGTCCCTCCTCTTCCCCCTACGTTCCTCGCACCTAGCTGGAAAGACTGAGCATCGTGGTCGCTAAAGGCCATAAACCGATACTCAACCCTTCCAACCAGGTGCCTCACCTCCCTCTTCACTAAACATAAATCGATCCTTGATTGTCTCAAAACCCCCATCACCATTTGTCTCCTTGAAAAAACCTGTGCATCAGGGTGCCCCTCCCTCCATATATCCACCATTCCTCTTGTGCGCATCATTTCTAACAATACTGGGCGTGACGGATCATTCCTAAATTTCACCCCCCTTGTTACATCTAACCTGTCCACCACCACATTATAATCCCCAACCATAATACAATTCCCAACACATTTCTCTTTCAAAGATTCAAAAAAAACTTTCCTATATTTGTCCACATTTGGTGCATATATACAATATAGTGCATACTCTATCCCTTGATATTCGAACCCCACTCCCACCACTCTTCCCTCATTGTCATTCATTATATTCCTTACATTTTTCACTACCCCATTCTTTACCAAAATAGCCACCCCACAAGCATACACAGTTCCATTACTCACATAAACTTGTCCATTCCACCTCCTTCTTACATCTTCCATTATATCCTCTGTCCAATGCGTCTCCTGGAGGCATATAATCTCCTCTCTGTATGCTGCCAACACAAGCTCCATCTTCTTCCTATCCCTGAGTCCATTTGTGTTGACAGCAACAACCCTGACCATCGTCAAGATTACAAAGAAAAAGATCATGTACACCGCCATGTCATTTTCCTACCTTAGTCTTCTTCCCTTGTGCACCTTTTGCACCCCTTCCTGATCTTGTCCTCACCCTCTGTACATCCGCATATAGTCCTTCATCAGAACCTTTTCTTTTCCCCACGCCCTCTGTTGAAGGCCCTGCCTCATCCATCTCTCCATCCCTTACTGCGTTGTCTAGGCTGGCTCCAATCTCCTCTCTCTCTTTACCCTCCATTTCCACCGGACCAGGCCCCTCCGCTCCTCTCTCCACTTCCGGCTCCATCTGGGTCTCCTCCACCACCTCAGCTTGTCCTCCTCCCTCCGTCACGTCTTCATGGCTCCTTTCCCCACCTTCTCCTTGTGTCTCCACCACTTCCTCCTCCACCACCTCCTCCTCCTCTCCCTCCATCTCCTCTTCTTCATCCCCCTCCTCCTCCTCCTCCACCACCTCCTCCTCCTCCTCCTCCTCCTTCTCCTCCTCCTTCTCCTCCTCCTCCTCCTCCTCATCACTGCTCACTCTCTCTCCTCCATCATATCTCCTTCCCATGCATTCACGTGCATAATGTCCTTGTTTATTGCATTTGTAGCATACGAACTCCGGGCATTCTCGGATTACATGTCCTGGTTTGATACATAGCCTACATACCCTCACTTGCTTATCATGAATCACCCTAAAGTGATCCACTCCAACCAGGGTCTCAAACTTGGTAGAATAGGGCAAAGACCTCACCTCTTCGGTGAACTTCACCTTCATGTATCTCGTCCCGTCTGCAATGTCCGTTCCCGGCCACGGCTTTCTTTTGATAGGTGACACCGCCTTCACCCCCCACGACTCCAGCCTGTACCTGATCACGTCGTCCTTCAGATATACCGGGAGATGCAAAAACGAGACCACCATTTCATCCACCGCCAAGTCCTTTCCCATTATTCTCACGTCTTTTATCATGAAACCATCCACCAGCTTGTCCTTCCCTCTCCTCGATGCCAGCGTGATCTCATATTTCCTGTCTCCTTTATCCCGACAGCCCTCCACATTTCCACACACCTCCTTTATGCCTCGTAACATTTCCATCATGGTTATATTACTTCCTTGCTCCAGTCGCACTTCCACCGTTAAACTTGCGTCATACCGTTTGTCCGTGTTGCTTTTATCGTCGTCCATTCCATTCGCGTTGTTCGTTGCCATGTCGTCCGTCCTTAGAAGCCCCCGATCAGCACGAAGCTGTCGGGGTACTCAAAATCCTTAACTCGCTTAAATAAAGATGTTATTATAATGTTCGTTTGTTTTTTTCCAAAGACACGCTCAAACTTTTTTCTCAGTCCAAACACACCTGTTCAACTTCCGCTCATGCGCATAGACGGCGACTCTACCTCCTGCGCCACAGTTAAGGCGTAGCCTGAAAAGACAGGTCTTCAGTCTACAGCGGAAGATAGGGGAATCCGATTTTTGTCTGTTTGTTTGTTTGTTTGTTTTTGTAGCTTTCGTTATTTTTTTGTTAATATACAGAGTAGAGAATATTACGTTTCTCTACTGTTAATATACAGTAAAGAAACTGAAAACCTTTGGGATTGGGGGGGAGGGTTTCAGGAGGGGCAGTTAAGCTGTAGCCGCCTTAAAAGAGGGAGGTCTTCAGTCTACAGCGGAGGATAGGGGGGAGCGCCACTCTGCAGTCCTGCTACGACAGCGGCGGTGGGGAGCTCGTTCCACCAGCGGGGCGCCAGGACTTTAGTTGGCCTCGGTGGCCTCACCACAGCGGGGCCTCTTCCTTGGCACCAGACCCTCCGCCCCCCCCCCCACCCCCCCCCCTCCCCTCGGGCCTCTAATGAGTCCGTGGCCGGTGGCCCCCGGGAGACAAAGAGCCGCGTGGGAGCGTGCCTTCAGAAGCCTGGGGGGGGGGGGGCGAGCCCTGGTCCTCCCAGGGAGACAGACAGACAGACAGACAGACCGCCCCTCTGTTCTCCAGAGTCACACAGGCTCTGGATCCCATCACAGCTCTCTTCCCTAATTAGGAGCTCACTGAGATGTCCTAACAGTGGGTGGGAGAGGGGGGGGGGGGAGAGGAGGAGGGTAGGATGAGGGGGGAGGAGGGGAGGGGAGAGGAGGGGACCCGCACATCATTTGATCTCATTTGTGTTAAAAGTGCACAATCTGTTGTGTGCAATCATGTCTTGGGTGTGTGTTATTTAGAGTAATGGCCTGACTAATGCTAATGGCTAATGCTTACCAAGAGGGTTGATTGATAGAGATGTCGGTTGAGTGAACAGTGACGACAATTCAAACAAGGACAAAGCAGGCTTTTCACGCACACGCACACACACACACACACACACACACACGTATACACGTATGTACAGTATATGAATGGATGTGTGTCTGTGTGTCCTCTCCCCAGACTCTAAAGGCCTGTCGAACCCGGGCGAGGTGGAGGCTCTGAGGGAGAAGGTGTACGCCTCTCTGGAGGCCTACTGTAAACAGAAATACCCCGACCAGCCCGGCAGGTATGGACACAAGCACAGCTGTCTCTCTTCCTCCCTCTCTCTCTCTCTAGCTCTCTTCCTGTTCTCTCTCTCTTTTTTCTCAGCTAGCTCTAATGTTAGCAGGACTAGCTCTAATGTAGCAGGGCTAGCTCTAATGTAGCAGGACTCTAATGTAGCAGGACTAGCTCTAATGTAGCAGGGCTCTAATGTAGCAGGACTCTAATGTAGCAGGACTCTAATGTAGCAGGGCTCTAATGTAGCAGGACTCTAATGTAGCAGGGCTCTAATGTAGCAGGACTCTAATGTAGCAGGACTCTAATGTAGCAGGACTCTAATGTAGCAGGGCTCTAATGTAGCAGGACTCTAATGTAGCAGGGCTCTAATGTAGCAGGACTCTAATGTAGCAGGACTCTAATGTAGCATGGCTCTAATGTAGCAGGACTCTAATGTAGCAGGGCTCTAATGTATCAGGACTCTAATGTAGCAGGGCTCTAATGTAGCAGGACTCTAATGTAGCAGGACTCTAATGTAGCAGGGCTCTAATGTAGCAGGACTCTAATGTAGCAGGACTCTAATGTAGCAGGACTCTAATGTAGCAGGACTCTAATGTAGCAGGGCTCTAATGTAGCAGGACTCTAATGTAGCAGGGCTCTAATGTAGCAGGACTCTAATGTAGCAGGGCTCTAATGTAGCAGGGCTCTAATGTAGCAGGGCTCTAATGTAGCAGAACTCTAATGTATCAGGACTCTAATGTAGCAGGACTCTAATGTAGCAGGACTCTAATGTATCAGGACTCTAATGTAGCAGGACTCTAATGTAGCAGGACTCTAATGTAGCAGGTCTCTAATGTAGCAGGGCTCTAATGTAGCAGGACTCTAATGTAGCAGGACTCTAATGTAGCAGGGCTCTAATGTAGCAGGACTCTAATGTAGCAGGGCTCTAATGTAGCAGGACTCTAATGTAGCAGGGCTCTAATGTAGCAGGACTCTAATGTAGCAGGGCTCTAATGTAGCAGGACTCTAATGTAGCAGGGCTCTAATGTAGCAGGGCTCTAATGTTAGCAGGGCTAGCTCTAATGTAGCAGGGCTCTAATGTAGCAGGGCTCTAATATAGCAGGGCTAGCTTTAATGTAGCATGGCTAGCTTTAATGTTAGCATGGCTAGCTTTAATGTTAGCATGGCTAGCTCTAACGCTGTCTGTTGTCGTTGTCGTCGTCGTGTCAAGGTTCGCCAAGCTGTTGCTACGGTTACCGGCCCTGCGCTCCATCGGTCTGAAGTGTCTGGAGCACCTGTTCTTCTTCAAGCTCATCGGAGACACGCCCATCGACACCTTCCTCATGGAGATGCTAGAGGCCCCCCACCAAATGACATAATGGCACCCCCCCTCCTCCCCCGCATACCCCCCTGACCTCCCCCCTGCCCCCGCCCCCCTGGACAGGCAGGAAGTAGCGGGGTCTCACAACCCCCCTACTCCCCCCCCCCCCCCCCCTAGAGAGACTTGTCATGTGACATCATCGGATCAAGAGCTGCCAGGATCGGGGGCGAAGGGTTGACCTCTCTCCGTGACCCCCCCCACTCCCCCTCCCTCCCTCCCTCCCCCCCTCGACCTCCCTTTCCCCTCTTTGATGTGTTTGGAAAAAAACAAAAACAAGTTCATTATGTCTATGGGTCTGTTTTATACATTGTACAAATATATAAATATGAAATATATATAACTCATGACATGAGAGACGGACAGTGGACTGACGCGGAACAGGACATGTATCAAGCCATTTGTTTTTTTGTTTTTTTTTATTATTAGAAAACAGAAGAAGAAAAAAAACAAAAACAGAAAAGATCAGGTTTCCCATCCTCCGTGTGTGTGTGTGTGTGTGTGTGTGCGTGTGTGTGTGTGTGTTTGTTTGTGTGTGTGTGTTTGTGTGTGTGTGTGTGTGTGTGTGTGTGTGTGTGTGTACTCACACGTAGGCTCTTGTATGCAGCAGGCAGGGATTGTAAACCAGTGGCGGTTTCATCATAGGATGCTCAGAGTTTTTTTTTTTTTTTTTTTAATTGGGACAATCATGTTTTGGACTTTTTGGTCAAAAGAGAGAGGAGGGGGAACTGCCCGGTCCTGCCCTGGCCTTGGACTGGAACCGTCAAGACTTTCAAGACTAATTTAAGGGGGTGGGGGGGGGTGGGTCCAGTCTGATCTGGTCTGATCCGGTTTGATCTGGTCCGGTCCTGCCCGGTCCCCTCTGCCCTGAAGTAGACATGTATGTACCGTACGTGTCCATGGAGACGTAAAGACTCTGAGGAGGGGCCACACAACTGACTGCAGGTGTCCAACTGTCTCAGGTCTCTGAGGCCTAACCCAGCCCCCCCCCCCCAGCAGCCCCCCCCCCCCCCACCCCCACCGAGGCCTGACCCAGTCAGCGTCTCCTTCTACTAGCACTGTGTTGAACAGGGGGGGACGAGAGAGAGAGAGAGAGAGAGATGCCACCAACACCTCGCTGTGGAGAGAGAACCTCAGAGAACCTCAGAGACGGCTGAAAGCTCAGGACCTTCATGTGGACCGTCTGCTCTGCTCTGCTCTGCTCTGCTCTGCTCTGCTCTGGGACCGTCAAACCCTCTGAGAAGGTTCTTCTGGGGATGTTAAAGACGACTCGCAATGTACTGTTGTTTTTCCGTGACGTCGGTCGGTTGGGATTACTGTACTGTACTGTACTGTGTCTGGATTCACCACCCCTCCCTCCCCTCACACCCCCTTCCCCCCCGACTCCCATCAGCCTCTATACTACACTCTTGACAGGCTGGGGGGGGGGCGGTATGGGAGCGCCCCCCCCCCCCCCCCTAGGAGATGAGAGGAGAGGAGGAGAAAGCAGAACAGACGCTACTACTACACTCACTGTGCTCCTTCCTGGATATTCCTGTCATGTAGAAGGTGACCACGGGAAAAAAAAGCGAATGAAGAAGAAGAAGGAGATCATCATGGATGGATCTTGACTGAAGGCGGTCACCTCCCCCGTAGGGACTGGGTCAGGTGGTCTTCTGAGCTAAGTGCTTTTCGAAGTCAAAGTCAAAGCGGCGATGTTGCGGCCGTGTCTTTGTCATCTTGTCATGTCCCCCTGACCCTCCTCTGAGCTCCTCTCGCGTGCCCCCCCACCCACACCATTAGCACCTCCTACACACAACTACACACAACACACAACTACACACAACACACAACTACACACAACCACCACACTGTTCCTGACGGTGCAACCTAGCTTTAGAATGACCTTCGACCTGTACAGGACCTTACAACCGTATACAGTATTGATGGTATTAATGTTTTTGTTTTCTTTGCAGAAACAATGTGCAATTACCTCTGGGTTTTTTTGTTTTTGTTTTTGGATCCCTCAACAAGTATCATTTCTCTACACAGTCACACAGACACACAGACCCCAAGCCCCCCCCCCCGTGTTATAAAGCTATATGGGCCGAGTCCTTATGCAGTAGAGCCATTCATAGCTTAGGATGAGGAAGATGTTCTCTTTAATTTCTTGGCACTTAACCTCGTTGTTGTGGAGTCCAGGCGTGTCCATAGGGGGGGGCGGGGGGGGGCGGGGGGGGGGGGGGGTTGAGGCCCAGTCAGATCTGGTTGGGGGAGGGGGGGGGGGGTCGTTGTCGAAGGGGTAGTGGTGGCCTAGTGCATAGTAGTGAGTTGGACTGGTGATCAGAAGGTCATGAGTTCGAATCCCATTCTGCAACACCACCACTAGTGTGCCCTTGAGTAAAGCCCCTACGTTACTCCAGGGAGACTGTGACCCTGTCATCTCTCGTTTGGATAAAAAGCGTCCAAAGCTAAATGGTTAAAATATAAACTGAACAGAACCAGGGACTGAACCCCCACCCGCCCCCCCCCCGCCCCCCCTACCCCTACCCCACCTCCTCAGACGGGTTCACCCCCACCCTGCACTTCTCTGGACGACACCAGAGTCACCGTCCCAAGTCCAACAGAACCTTTTTCGATATCTAATGTTGTCATGTTATAAATCTGCTATATGTCCATATTCTGCTTTTTTCTGCTTTTTTTTTTTCCCCTCCCTTCTTTCTATACTGCAGCAGCTGCAAAACTATGCATCGAGCATTTTTCCAAAGATTGTCCATAGTGCGGGTTTGCATTCTGAGTATATAACGGGTCGACGGCTAAATCGAGTTACCCCTGGGGCGACACTGCTTTGAAGTCTCATCAAACTGTTCTCTGATCAGGAGTAAAGACCCTCTCTGGGACCGGTCTGTCAGGCTGCCCCATGTTATAACACCAGGCTAGAGAGAGAGAGAGAGAGAGAGGGAGGGGGAGAGAGAGGGAGGGGGGGAGAGAGAGGGAGGGGGAGAGAGAAAGAGAGGGGGGGGGGAGAGAGGGGGGGAGAGAGAGAGAGAGGGGGAGAGAGAGAGAGAGGGGGGGAGAGAGAGAGGGGGAGAGAGAGGGAGGGGGAGAGAGAAAGAGAGGGGGGGGAGAGAGAGGGGGGGGAGGAGAGAGAGGGGGGGGGAGAGAGAGAGGGAGAGAGAGAGAGGGGGGGGAGAAAGAGAGGGGGAGATAAAGAAAAATAAGGTGTTAGGACCCCGTATAGGATCTAGGGATATGGGACAAGAACCAGAGGAGATGGGAGAATAGAGAGACTGAAAGAGAGGGAGAGACTACAAAGTACAGTGTTAGATGAGAACAGCTTTGAGACAGAGGGGGGTTGACCAGCAGGGAATAGGGAGCTTGGTGGCTATGGGAGAGCTGTGACCTCCCCCTGGTGGAAGAGAGGCAGCACTGCAACGTTACTTGAATTTTGTACAAGTATTTAAAGGGGCAATCTGGGATCGGAAACATTGATTTATCGGCTTTAAATTAATTATGTAGCAGTATAGCCACCGATTCTTGGAGAGTATGATTTATAAATGCCTCATGAGCTTTTGTTCTACAGTTTTACCCAATCGTAAACCCAAAATAATCAACTTGTTTTATTACTCCATTGTTTGTAAACAATGCAATTATAAACACACACTGTTTAGCTTCGAAACGTGGTTAAAACTCATCACTCTGATCTCACGGATGGTCAGTCCTTAGCCCCACGTATGAATTTGAGAGTGGTTATATTTCTCCCGCCTAACCCCTCAGATGTTTACTTAAAATAAAAAGGTGCGGGGAGAGAGAGCGCTTTGAATCCCAGATCGCCCCTTTAATCAGAAATGGCACTTTTTCATGACGTTATCAATGTTCATTTTCCTCTTGGTCAGACAAAACCTCAATGTGTTTGCTTGCGTCAAAGATTGAACAAGTAGCAATAACCTTAGCATGAACCATCGGCACATCCTTTAATCAGTCAGACTCGTGTGTGTACCAGTGAGGTCAGTTAGCCTATATAATAAGGTCTGGGTTATTCTGAATTTCCAGGTGACAGTATTGATGATGACATGTCATGTTGAAGTCAGTCAGTAGTTCTGTGGTAACAGTATTTTCCATCTGGACTAAATGGTGCTTGTCTATCAGAAGAAAGAAAGAAAGAAAAAAATGAAAATGAATTGGCTCGTTGATTAGATGAATCCAAATTCAGCACTAGTGAGTGAGGGGGCAGGGGGGGGTGTTTCCATCCTGTCAGAACCATCTGGAACATGAGTCGGCACAACCAGATGACCTTAGACGGGTCATCGTTGTCGTGGAAACCACGGGTCCATTTTGGCACCGAAACCTTAGAAACCGAACTTTCAGAACAGAAGCGATTTTCTGAACGCCACACGTTTGATCAACAAAAACAAGATCTCAGTTTGTCGCTAAAACAACATGTCCGACGTTTTGTAGACGTAGGCGACCCCCGATACTCTCTCTTTGAGTCTGATGTCTGCTCTTTTAATGAGCTTAATCAGGTTTACTGTAATGTGATTTGAGACCACCCGAGGTATATACAAGCCATACACAGATGTGCAAGCTCATTCTCTCCTGCAGGAAATGGACAGAGAAAAGGTCCCTCTCTGGACCAGTAACAGAAACAATGATAACTTAGATAGAATGAATACCTACGTAAATGCTTTATATACCATGAAGCTATATTTTGTCTATATGTACATGTGTATATATTTATAAATATCTATAAATCCGTTCGTTGAGTGTTTCCAGTCAATTTTAGCAAAGAGAGGGAGACAAACAAAAGTATTTCAGTTGAAACTATTCTGAGCCAGGTCCGATTCCATAGTGTTATTTACGCTAAGAGGTTTTTTGGTGTTTTCTAAAAATGTCATCAAAGGTTGTTTTTTTTTCTTGTTTTTTTTCATTCGACCCTGATTCTCTAAAAGCATACCAGCAGCTCAAAACCCTAAGAGAAGATCCCTCACCAGCTTTCCGCAATTCTATGGGACCTCAAAAACGTAGCAAAGATACCTGGTTAAAAATACACTTAAAAAAAAAACGTACAAAAAATAAAAATAAAAAAAGCTCTCGAAAATGTACTTGTCGCTTGGCTACTTGTATGTTTTAAAAATGTAATCAGGAAAAAGCTGAGCTCATGACACAATCACTGCTTTCTTTGTCGCATAGACAGTAAAAATGTCGAGAAAAGAAAAAAACACTTCGAAAAAAGATCTATTTTTGTACAAAGGTAATTTTATCCCTTGCTTATGTACTCTGTCCCCTTCTCCTTTCCTTATGTGGGCTGTTGTATACATTGTTTGTGTAAATGTTGATTTGAAATGGGGAAAATAAAAAATCAAGACTTTTCAGACTGAAAGGGTTTGATGAGAGGAGTGTATCTGTCGCCTATTACTTAACCTTCTTTGGGTCTGTCGCTTAAAGATGGGCTTGTCCTGTTTCATTATATTTTTGTCTATTTTCAAGGAGATGGAAAAAAAAAACGTCATCTGTTCTTTGTGGGTTGTTCTCTCTGATGTTCTATCTTTCATGGAAAGAAAAAAGATTATTAAAAAATCTAAAAATTAATGCTGTTATGCTTTTTTGTGGTGGTGGTGGGGGGGGGGGGTCATTGTACTCACTCTGGGGACATTCCACTAGATCTCCTGAGACAGATCACTCAACATATCCAGTGCCCAGTTTCTATAAAAGGCAACGAGATGATGTCATTGAGATCTCATGGAACGACCAGCTGCATCCATACCAGGGATCAATCACATTTATTTGTGTAGCTCTTTTTACATAGACAATAAACAACACGTGGGGCAAACTTGTCACCTTTCAGCGAAATTCCCTGTTTGTACCTCAAAATAGGTCACCCACGTGAATCGCATAGATCTGAAAAAAATTAAAGTGTGTGTGTGGGGGGGGGGGGGGGGGGGTCTACATCTCATCCAAGTCACATGATGCCCGAGCTAACATCTTCCTAACTGCTAAACTCTGCTGCGGTTGAAATCAAAAGTCTTAAAAAGGTCTTAAAATAGGTCTTAAAATAGGTCTTAAACATTTATTGGATTAGGAAGTTATTTCTAGTTACGTATATCTATGTTGCGATATATCTCTAGGTTATTTCTAGTTACATATATCTATGTTACTTCTCTACAGGATTTTACAGGGTTTGTTCAAACTACTTTACTGTCGTAATTCTTGAACTATATGTGCAAACGAAAAAAATCAAACAGTTTCTCAAAGCAGAGAAGTTGCACTTTCTAAACATTTAAGCCCAATGCACACAGTGTGCGATTTTGTCGCACGACAACATTCGATTCCATTGTTTTGAATGAGACCCAATGAGACAATACACACGGCGTGCGATGCGATATTGTCGCACAACAACATTCGATTGTCCATTCACAGTCATTCATTCATTGGTGTGAATTGAGAATCGAATGTTGTCGTGCGACAAAATCGCACGCCGTGTGCATTGGCCTTTAGGGTTACTACGGTAGTTCACAAAAAAACAAATGCACTGAGCTCAAAGCCTCATAGGAGAGCTGCCGGAGAGTGATTTGAAGAGATGCGGTATTTTGCGAGTAGCGGTGTTTTAAACTTTAGTGACTTTCTGTACATATATGTTTGACATTTCACAAACATATATATACATAGATTCTAGGGTAACCAAACCACCTAAGGTTCCGTTCACCGAGGACGGCGACATAAGTGATGAAGGACTTCTTCTTCTTCTTCTGAACCAGGGTATGTAAAGTTAGGTTAGTTCTAGCGAATTGACCTAACATTAGCTTGTAAACTGTGCAGTTTGTAGACTATGGTGTCTGGATCTAGCATGAGAATTTCCTTCAGGATTAATGAAGATACTCACCTGAATACCTACCTATGAGAGAGTGTGTGTGTGTGTGTGTGTGTGTGTGTGTGTGTGTGTCCCACCTGTGAGAGGTGTGCGTGTGTGTGTGTCATGCTATGCTAATAAACTTTAACCTTTACACTTTTGAGTGTAAGTAAGTGTGTGAGTTTATTCTGTTATTTATGCTGTTATATCTAGTATTGTGTTGAGAAGCAATGGAAATTAATCAGGAAATTGATAGAGTAGGCTAACTTACATTATCATTGTTCTATATGCAACAGAACAGATCACCCAGCATTGCTAATGAAAAGAATCAACCAATGTGAGTCTAATACCAATAATTGATCAATAGGTCTTAAATTCTATTAAAAGTGGTCTTATAAAGGTCTTAAATGTAACTTGTTGAAACTTGCAGGAACCTGCATAATTACTTTGAGAACAGGTTGCTGACATTAATTATGCGGGTGTTAAGGTCAGGGCCATCGCTACTTACACGAGCATCATTGTTAGGCCACTGTTAATACTAGAGCTATCCTTCTACAACAGCATGTTTGGATACTGGATTCTGATTGGCTAGCAACAGTGGTAAATATCCCAACAACCCACTGTTCAGAGCGCATTTCCAGTATCAATGCGCCTCCCAATCAATCTGATTAAGAACACCTGTGCTGACCTACAATGCAATGGTGGATCTTGTTTATGGGACTATATTCTGTGGCGGAAGGATATGTATTCTGAAACGATTAATGACTGTAAATAACTGAATTGAATGTTAATGTTTCGGGCAACAACAAAACCATCACCAGTTTGCACCCCTGGACTCAATCAAAGTTGATCAATAACACTGGACGCTATCACACATTGTACATCTTTAAAAAATGCTCTTTATTAAGTCACAGGTTATAGCTGTCAAATGCAAATGCATATCACAAAATCCAGACTAATTGCAGATACATAAACAGCATTCCATGCAGCCCTTGGTACCACTGCAGTGCTAGGAAAATCCAGGAGAGAACGAGAAAGAGAGAGCAGGAACAAATGTCTGTGAGTATTGAACTACCACCTATTAAGACATAGATTCAAAAGGAACAATACAGAAGAAAGACGGCTAACACATTGCTCATCTAAACAAATAACAATACATATGCTGATGTCATAATATGTACAAAATGGAGATCGAAAAAGGGTACTTGGTATTTTGGTCACTGTGTGGTAAAATCTCAACCAGGGTCGAGTTATGTCATTCAAAACTTTCTATCTGGATCAGAATAATCCTGATATTTTTTTCGTTGCCCAGGATCAGATGTGGCTGGCTGATTTCTCCTCTATACGACTTAGAATCAGCCGGATAAGATCTGATCCTGGATAGCAAACAAAGAATCAGATATCGGATCTAAAAGTTTTGAACAACTGCGGCCCAGATGGTTTAAAAATGGTGATGGTGACAGCCAGCCAGACACAACGACAGCACACGGCAAAAGGACAGCGCTGTCCCCGAAACAAAAGATCCACATAACATCAACGAGAAGGAAACACAGCCTCTTACGAGGTCTATTTACTTCCCTCATTCAATTATAATTTCCATTAATTATCTACCGTGAGTAGAACAGATTGAGTTAAGGGGATGGTAAAATGCATTGGCAGTGACATTTGACAGTACAAGTACAATGTTGTTGATGTATAATATATTATACCCCCCCCCACACACACACACTGCAATACTATAATACCTGCTGGCATTATAACAAGCGCTTTGACATTTTGATCGGAAGCTGGCAGAGAGCACCGAACGCTGTGTTATAATGGTAGAAAACTAGAAACACACCTTAATAACGAAGATGTGAGTTCAAAGACAAGGCAGTGCAGATATGGGATCCGACCTTGAGTGAGGTGAGGTGACTTTAAACATCGCAGACTAATGCACCACAGCATACTGTAGGTAGAGGAAAAAACTTGCATCAGCCAAATAACTCCATAACTCATAACTCAATAACCATTGAAACCAGAAACCAGAAAACAGACTACTAATACACCGCTGGGAGAAAGCTACGGCGGAGAAATCTCAAGTCTTGTTTCGGTGAAAATAATATGGATTTAAACCTCCGCGATCTGCGCTTCGAACAACTCGTAACTTCATAACTACAAAAGCATAACATTTCAAATATGTGACTATTTTCTTTTTTTTTCCGTTTTTGTTTTGTTGCCAGAATGAGAAAAAACCCAAGATTTATTCTCATATTCATCCACTTTAAGAGAAAACAACACAAACATCCAGCTAACATTGAACGTAAGGCAGAGGGCAAAGGTCAAAGAGAGCAGTTGAGGTGTGTCAGGGCACAAGCAGAGACCAGTATGATGGGGCGTGGTGGCGATGGTCAGGGGTTAGCTCTGGGTCTGGGTGAGAAGGTGGCGACAGTTGGTGGTGACAGTTGGTGGTGTTCTGGACTAAAGTTCTTTTTTGTTGTTCTTCTTATCGAGGCTCCGTCCTTGTCGAGGCGTTCTGGGTCCAGCTAGATCTCTCCACAGGAAAAAGTCCTCTTTTCTTCAAAGGAAAAGTATAAAAGAATTTAAAAATAAAATAAAATAAGCACGGAGCCCCCCCCCGCCCCCCAACCCCCCTCTGGGATCCGAGGGCTTTAGCGTTAAAGCGTTTAGCAGTCGCTTCTCCACAGTTTGATGGTTTTGTCGTTTTCTAACGCCGCCGACGCGATGATGTTCTCTGTGGGGTGGCAGGCGGTGGAGATCACCACGTCTGGAGGGAGAGAGGGAGAGAGGGAGAGGAGGGAGAGAGGGACAGGAAGTTAGGAGACGGTTACATATCAATGATCAGCTGATGAAGGCGTCCCTGTGAAGCCCTTTACACAGGTAGAAGATGGTTAAAAGCAGGTGTACAGCTCCCTAGTGACAGGCCCCCCCCCACTGACAGGCTCTAGACAGGTTCGAGACACCTGGACACCCACCTAGCCAACCCCCCCCCTCCCTCTGAGGCTGGTCTAGACACCTGGGCCGGCCCACCCACCTAGCCAACCCTCCCCCCCTCCCCTCTGAAGCTGTTCTAGACACCTGTGCCCGCCCACCCACCTAGCCAACCCCCCCCCCCCTCCCCTCTGAAGCTGTTGTGGACACCTGGACATCCACCTAGCCAACCCCCCCCCCCTCCCCTCTGAGGCTGTTCTAGACACCTGGGCCCGCCTGCCCACCCACCTAGCCAACCCCCCCCTCCCCTCTGAAGCTGATGTGGACACCTGGTCACCCACCTAGCCAACCCCCCCTCCCTCTCAGGCTGTTCTAGACACCTGGTCACCCACCTAGCCAACCCCCCCCCCCCCCCCTGGTCACCCACCTGTGTGGCCCTGGAGCTTCTGTACGATCTCCTTCGTCTGCAGGTTCCAAATGTAGACCATGTTGTCCTCCGAACCTGACACGATCCACTGTGGAGGAGGGAGGGAGGGGAAGGTAGAAAGAAGGAGGGAGGGAGGGGAAGGAGGGAGGGAGGGGAAGGAGGGAGGGAGGGGAAGGTAGAAAGAAGGAGGGAGGGAGGGAGGGGAGGGAGGGAGGGAGGGGAGGGAGGGGAAGGAGGGAGGGAGGGGAAGGTAGAAAGAAGGAGGGAGGGAGGGAGGGGAGGGAGGGAGGGAGGGGAGGGAGGGAGGGAGGGGAGGGAGGGAGGGAGGGGAAGGAGGGAGGGAGGGGAAGGTAGAAAGAAAGAGAGAGACAGAGAGAGCGTGAGACAGAAAGCAACAGAGAGAGACAGAGAGCAACATAGAGAGAGAGACATGGAGAGAGAAAGAGAAAGAATGATACATTATAGCACAGGGGTGGCCAACCAGTCGGAGACTAAGAGCCCAAAAAAATGGTTGGGGTACCAGAAAGAGCCACATCATACATGCGGGCTCACAAAAGCTCTCACTCTCACACACACACACACACACACACACACACACACACACACACACACACACACACACACGCAATACATTTCCAATAGGCTATGAGACCAGTGTTGTCATTTCAGCAAAGGCCAAGGTATGGCAAGGTACAGAGTGGGGGGGGTTTCCCCCCCTTGGTGGATTTTTTTAGCCAAATCAGTTGTGCAATAGTCAACTTTGGTGAGTTGTTTCTATACAATTGACTTATATGACATTAAGGTAATGAATAAAGGAGACAACTACAGTATGTGGTAATCTACATCTTTCCTAGTAGGCAGACTGGTTCAATCTCCTTAGAAACAAAACATTACAGATTTAGCTATTCTCAACTCTAAATTAACTGCACTGTTAAAACACTAGTATTGTGAGACCTCGCCTGTGTCCCTGTCCCTGTCACCTGGTTAGACCTCACCTGTGGCCCTGTACTTGTCTCTGCTGCCCTTTTTCCCCCTGGCATATTTGTGTTACAGCTCACCTATTATTAATGAATGAATGAATGAATGAATGAATGAAGTTACAAGTGAGACGATTGACAATATCAAAACATTAAATTAAGTGCTGCTGTGTCCCTTGTTGTATGAATAGATCCGAGTCTAAAAAACGATTAAACTGTCATTCTACCGCTGTAGTTCACAGGTACTCTGGTGGAGGGAATTTCTGGTTTGGACTCGGAAATGGCTAAACGTCACTTTTGACGTCAGACTTAACAAGCGGATAGCACCAGGCAGCTATTGTAAAAGCATAATAATCATCAGCTCAAAGTACAGTTTTCTTAGACGTGCATATAGAGGAAGACCTTTACCTTTCCTCCTGTGACGGAGAAATTAGCGAATATACAGTACTTCTCGTTCTTGTGCCCGGTGTACGTTTTCAAGCACTGGAATGAGAGAAGAAGAACACAAACAAGAAATTCAGACATCATATTGATTTGTACTCATCTTCAGTGCCAAAACACTACGATTCGATCCGACTATGACAGGCAGACATCTTACCTTTCCTTTGCTGTAGTCCCAAAGTTTCAAAGTGCTGAAAAAGAGGGGGGAAAAAAACAACAACACTTTTAGGAGACAGCAGCTAGAAAAACAACAGACATGGATACTTCGTCAGCATGCCTTATTGATGAAGAAGAAGCCGTCTGTCATAAATTCGCTTCAGCATTCCTTCCCTTCAAAGCTAAACTCCTAAGCGCACTGGTGTTGCACAGCCTTGCGGCGCCCTCTACTGGTGCCTCAAAGTATATGACACGGGACCGTTTCACCAGTACAATGCTCTCTCTATATATTGTTTGTATCTCTCAGAATAGAATAGATTCCATTTAGCTGAGGCTTTTATCCAAAGCGACTTAAATTGCAGTGTGTGTGTGTGTACATTTTACAGCATATTCGGTCACGGCGGGGGATCGAACCCACAACATAAGTGTCGTTAGCGCCTGTGCTCCACCCACTGAGCCACAGAGGACCGACCCCATCTCTCATATCTTCAGTCTTGAACCTACTTTGTAGGGTGCGTTCCACCTGGGGTGCTCTCTGGTCAGTTGGAAATTCAGTTGGAAAGAGCACTCAGAATGTCCCTGTTTGAAAATTCAGAACACTGAGCTCTGGGACACTCTGGGATCTCTGAGTGAAAAAACTGTTTGTCCGAGCATCTGAACATTCCGATCTAAAAATGTCAGCTGCAAAATGTTCTGGTTGCGGCTGGCTTGATTGGTCGTCCAGAGAGTATTATTCAACACGCATCTTTGTGTAACAAAACAGGTAATAATCATGTTTAATCCATGGGATGAACTAACGTTAATTTGAAGATGAAAATGGCAACTTTAGTTAACGAGTATCTAACTGTCAACATCAAGTTAGCAACAGAAAGCTAGCTAACGTCGACTTGTTAACATGTTAACACGATAACGTAACATTTTTGGGCCGCCAGCGAAATGATGCTAATGTTATCGTTGGTGTCCGGCATGTTTACAGTTAGTTTCTAAAGGACTTTTAACCGACCGTTCGTTAACAAACTGATTTCATGACGTTGAAACCAGAGCAGATAGATTTCCAGAGCGTATTTACCAACGCATCCAACGTTTCTGCTCCAGAGCACTTCTTCTCTAACACTCACTTGTCCAACGTGGCTGCCAGGATGTATTTGCCGTTGGGCGAGAACTTCACAAACGACACTGGGGGGTTGTCATCATCTGCCACACACACAGGGAGGGAGGGGGGGAACGAAGCAGAGAATTAGCATCAGTCATGAAACCACTAGAGAGGAGAGACGGTAAGACGCTGCCAATTCTGCTGCTGGCTGAACATTGAGCTTAGCTTACCGATGAGCGTTTTCAGGCACTGTCCCGATGCCGTGTCCCAGATCCGGCTGGGGGCAGACAGGAACACATTAGCGTCAGTGCCATCTCAAACTTAGCTCTGATCCTCTTTGGAAACCCACAAAACCCCCATTTTCCACACAGGAAACATTACGAGCGTCACTCAAAAAAGGCATCGGGATCTAGGCCATCCAAATAAAAACCCAAAGAACACTCATTCGGAACGCCCTATATTCACTTTGATCGACACTCGCAGGAGGTTAAGATTTAGATTCAACCTGTTTGTCATGTATCGTCTGTACGACAAAATTATTATTTTTTGCTCTCGGAACAAGGTCAGCCATAGGCTACCTGCCTTTCTAACCTCTAGTCTACCTGCCTCTCTAACCTCTAGACTACCTGCCTCTCTAACCTCTAGGCTACCTGTCTCTCTAACCTCTAGACTACCTGCTTCTCTAACCTCTAGGCTACCTGCCTCTCTAACCTCTAAGCTACCTGCCTCTCTAACCTCTAGACTACCTGTCTCTCTAACCTCTAGACTACCTGCTTCTCTAACCTCTAAACTACCTGCCTCTCTAACCTCTAGAATACCTGCCTCTCTAACCTCTAGACTACCTGCCTCTCTAACCTCTAGACTACCTGCCTCTCTAACCTCTAAACTACCTGCCTCTCTAACCTCTAGACTACCTGCCTCTCTAACCTCTAGTCTACCTGCCTATCTAACCTCTAGGCTACCTGCCTCTCTAACCTCTAGGCTACCTGCCTCTCTAACCTCTAGGCTAACCTGCCGCCTACTGTAAGTGGACGGAACAGACCCAGGTGATGAAGCAGACCCAGTTCACTCACCAGAGTCCATCATAGCTACTGGACACGATCAGGGAACCGTCTCTGTTGAAATGGACCTGCAACACAACAGAACCCCCGTTAGAGAACCGAACCAGTTCAGACTGTCGAGCTTGTGTGATGATCCGCGCCCGGTAACGAGCGTGGGGAAAAGAAAGAAAGGTCAAATTCCAATTCTAGTTCCTTCGGGTTCTCTTGTCATGTCGTGAGCTTAGAATGATAAGGTTCTCTCCGTTTAGGGTAGTTCAGAGATATTGAGCGTCAACATTTTTACATTCCATTATGTTTTGTGAGATAGAACCTTTGTCTTTTGTGAATTACTAACTCAAAAATGCCAACATTTTTAAAAATAACACCACACAGGCATTAATAAACACCTAATGGATCAGATTATGTAAAAAAAAACTCAATTTTGACAAAAATGGAGATAGAACCTTATAATTCTAACGTCACGACTTGCAGCCAGGGCGCGGCGGTACTCACAGCAGAGACGGGGTCAGAGTGGGCGGGCAGCGTCTTTAAGCATTTGCCCGTCTTCACGTCCCATATCCTCACACTCTCGTCAAACTGGAAGAGATGGAGGGAGGGGGTGGGGGTGGGGGGGGAGTGGGTTAGCTCATGTCAACAACGAAACCCATCTAAAAAAGCACACACGACCGCATCCCCATTCTCATCACACTCCCTCCCCCCCTGCCTGGTGGAATGAATTAGCTGAGGTTTTTGTGTGTGTGTGTGTGTCTGTGAGAAATAGTAGCATTAGGAACACGATAAAGCAATTAGAGTATGGTTTGTTTAAACAGGGGAGGGAGGCAATGCCAACGAAAACTCCCTTCAATCCAAGAGGAGAGAGGAGAGGAGAGGGGAGGGGAGGGGAAGAGAGGAGAGGAGAGGCAGCTGAGCTGGTCTCCTCTACACTGTGGTGCAGAAGCGTTGTTAGGATATTGAAACATTGGGGGCTTAGCTCAACCATGCGCTAGTTCGATGCCGACTTTATTTAAATGTTTTTTTTTTCCCAGCATCTGCAGATCCGGGGCTATTCATACAACATCGGGGGGGGGGGGGGGGGCTAGAGCCCCGGATGCCCAGGAGTAACGACACCACTGATGTTGTGCAGGACTCACCGAGCCAGAGACGATGAGGTTGGACTGGGGGTTGAAGTTACAGCAGAAGACATAGTTGCTGTGGCCCTTCAGAGTCTTCAAGCATTTCCCCTAGAAGAAGAAGAAGGAGAAGAAGAAGAAGGAGAAGAAGAAGGAGAAGGAGAAGAAGAAGAAGGAGAAGAAGAATAAGAAGGAGAAGGAGAAGAAGAAGGAGAAGGAGAAGAAGAAGAAGGAGAAGGAGAAGAAGAAGAAGGAGAAGGAGAAGAAGAAGAAGAAGGAGGAAGAGAAGGAGAAGGAGGAAGAGAAGAAGAAGAAGAAGGAGAAGAAGGAGAAGTAAGAGTAAAAAAAAAAGAAAGCAGGTCTAAATTTAAGATGGTCGCCATGACAACACAGTAGAAACATTTATTTCAGATCAGAAACCATAGCAATGGGCAGAACTTCAGCGACGACGACAACAGCAGATGGAATTGAGTGCTTGAGTGTTTCTTTGCTGCTTTCCACAAAGTGAGAAGAAGAAAGAAAGAAAGAAAGAAAGAAAGACGCTCTCTGCTCTCTTCAGCTCATTATTCTCTGCCTTCATCCTGGCCTCCTACCGAGCTCACGTCCCAGATCTTCAGGGTTTTGTCATCCGAGGCCGAGACCAGGAGATTGGAGTCTGAAGACCAGGCGACGTCTGATATCCCCTGGGAAATGAGATGAAAGGAGACGCGTCGGTTACTCAGGAGAGCAGAGAGAGCGGAGGGAGAGCAGAGGGACTCATATCACATATCTGAATCTGAATCAGACTTCTTTTTATTGCCAAGTGCATTCGCACATACAGGAAATTGACTTGGTGTGGTCGGGGCATAGGACAAAGACACAGACAGCAATATAATACAAATAAAAAAGAAACAATATAATAACACAACAACAAAAATAACAACACTATATACGCAAAAATAGTTTAAAAAGACTGACAGAAATAGTGTGGGGTAACGCGGACTCCACTTCTATTACATCCAATGTATGTACACAAGAGTACAATTATTTGGCTTAGGTTATTCAACATTGGCATTGCAGCAAGATACAAAATCACAATAATAGAGTAAAGTAGGTAATAATAATAAAGTAATAAAGTGATGCAGTGATGGTAGTCGTACTACAGTGGAATCAATAGTGCAAAACGCTGTGCAGATTACAATAAGATGAAATGCAATAAGATACAGTACAAGTAGTCAAGTAGTCAGGGAGTGTTCTAGTAGTCAGGTAGTGTTCTAGTAGTAGTCAGGTAGTGTTCTAGTAGTCAGGTAGTGTTCTAGTAGTAGTCAGGTAGTGTTCTAGTGGTAGTCAGGTAGTGTTCTAGTAGTCAGGGAGTGTTCTAGTAGTCAGGTAGGGTTCTAGTAGTCAGGTAGTGTTCTAGTAGTCAGATAGTGTTCAAGTAGTCATATAATATTATTTTTGTAGTGTGAGTGTGGTTGGTTTGGGAAAACCATGAGTGCAACACAGTACCTAGTGTACCTAGTATTCTAAAATAAACCTAGAACTCACAAGTTTGTGTCCTGATATTGTTTTTTCGAACTTTCCATCGTACGCGCCCCAGATTTTGATGAGTTTATCGGCAGCTGTAAAACAGAAATGAGCATTTCATGATTACTTTCTCAACGGAAAAGTGGCTATTAATTCAATTCAACACAGACAATCATGCACGTGTTGCTGTAGTACTCGGTAGACATAGAGCTCTACATCGACCTGCAGCAGTCTTCTAGAAGCTTCTAAAGCTTGCAGGGTAGCAGCGGCCCCCAGGGACTTACATGAGCTGGCGAGCCACTCTCCGCTGGGGCTGAACTTGACGGAGGACACCGCTTTCGTGTGGCCGGCTAACGTGAACTTGAGGGTGTAGTTGGGCTTGACCGGGGCCGACTGGACCAAGGAGAAAACAAACAGAACCGAACAACGTTCAAAGTCGCTTCAAGTACGAATATGAAAAACAATCCCCTCACAGCTAGTTTTCACATGTATCACATCACTCTGACAACACAGTTCAAGTCTCTAAGCTCTGTTACTTTACGTTTACAAAGGAAGAACAATTAAGGAAAAATAACAAATCACAGTCAATGTCTTTGGGCAGGAGCTAGATCTATGTGTATTATCGTGAGCTTAGAATTATCAGGTTCTATCTCCGTTTAGGGCAGTTCTGAGATATTGAGCGTCAACGTTTTTACATTCCATTACGTTTTGTGAGATGGAACCTTTGTATTTTATTAATTACTAACTAACAAATGTCAATTTAAAAAATAACACCACACAGGCATTAATAAACACCTAATGGATCAGATTATGTAAAAAACTCAATTTTGCCCAAAAATTGAGATAGAACCTTATAATTCTAACGTCACGTTATGTCTAGTTCTACATGGGTAAAAGAAAATAGCACAACACACACTACACGTTCATGCCCAGCCCTGCATTTATTTTACCTAACAACACAAACCTGTAGGTCTCATCTTGGTCCTAATGGCGACTATTCATTTAGAAACATTGCTAACGTGTTAAACGTAACGTTAAATTAAAAAAAACTGCTTGTTGGAAGCCATGAATGGCAGTGTGCAGTTTGTCTGTCTGTCTGTCTGTGCTCTTATCTGTTTCCTATGCCAGTCAGACGTCTCTCTCTCTCATCAGAGTGACGCAGCCGTGCCTACCTTGCTCTGGCTGGCAGATGCAGATGATGACTGAGTTTTGTTGCCTTCGGTTTCTGGCTTCTTCTCCTCTGTTGCCATGGCGATGGATCCAGGAAGAGAAGAGGAGACGTCGGGTGGTGTCGGTTGGTGGTTCGTGGGACAGCCGCCGCTCTTCAAAAGAAAACGAGTGCAATTAGCTACATTTTTTTTTTTTTACCATTTTAGCAGAAGCTTTCTTTTATCCCAAAGCGACTCACAGATTACAGGTTTTGACAGTCTCTCTGGAGTACTCAACGTAACTGTTCCCAGGTGGGATTTGAACTCATAACCTTCTGGTCAACAGCCCAACTCAATGTCCACTAGAACACCCCCTACCCCCCAAATACATGTGATATACATGTGCTACAAGATACATGTGCTACAAGACACAGTCAGTCTGCAGATGATGACTGGTCGGGTAAGAGACAGCAAGTGGGAACAACACCAAATGTACCACAAGAGAAAGGACGATACGATGTGTTTGCTGATGTGTAATGTGAGTGCATCTGTCATTTCCCTGCGACACTGGTCGCTGTCTGCTGTCTTGGACCAGGAATGTTCTCTCTGAGACTAACCTTGTAACATGATGAACTAGATGTAACTAGTTCAACTAGATTGTAACTAGATGAATGAAATAATCTGTATAAAGGCATTGGCCATTATGCCATTGGTTCAATTTGTTTCAGCTCATTTCTGACATCTATATTTTACTACCCTACCCACCCACACGACATACCTACCTACCCATCTAGAGAAGATAAGACAGCTTAGTTATTTATCAAATGAAATTAAAATCAAACTTTTATTTGTATAGCAGCGCATCTCACACAAAAAAAAAGTGACACAATCATGCGCTCCTTCACAGATTATAACAAGGCAGATAAAACAACAATAGACATTAAAAAAACAACAATAGAATAGATTTGTTTAAAAACAACAGTAGATTAAAAAACAACAACAGTTGTAGCTATAAAAAAAACAACTACGGTAGTTATGTGATGTTCTATGAGCAGCAGCTCTCCAGGGTTGAAGGAGAGATGGAGAAGGCCTGCTTCAAAGAAGAGTTCCGGTTCCGGAACCCTCACCAAACCAACAGTTTTTATTTTATGTGGTATTCTACCTAGCAACAATACTTTGATTGGCTACGAAATACCCATGGCTGCTCTAGTGTTAATAAGGAGAGATGGAGAAGCAGGCCTGGTCCAGCTCGTGTCGTGGGACACTTGGGGACTTGTGCGCATTTGTGGATCTCTCTCTCCCACCCCCCTCCACAAATACGATCATTTCTATCTTTTAAACACTCATAAAACACTGATGATGTTTTTCGGTGTCTCTTGTGTCGCTACTTAACACAAGAAGCGATCAAGCACTGAATTGCGATCAGGTTGTCTTAGCAGTATTAGCTTGTAGCTTAGCTGTTTGTGCTTCATTCAAACAATCAAATCTCTTATAATAAGATACTTACCGTAAAGGCCTCGGTGTGGAAATGTAACTACACGACCAGACTGTTTCTCCTTATGCTTCGATCGAATCGACTGGCACGGATACTAAGTTTGTATAATAATATAATGTAATGTGTTTTCTAGCTGCCTCGCTAACGAACAAACCCTTTGGTGGTGTTGGACTCAGACCAGACCAGGCGGGGAATGTGGCAGAGCAGATGCGAGCTGCGCATGCGTGATGTCGATGGCGTTGAGCAATGAGGGTCAAGTGCGCATGTGCGTGTTTCTCAAGCGAGAACAGTCATTGCATACGGACGGAAAGCGAAGAGGTTACCGCTTTGGTGCTCCGAAACTTTTGATGTTGCAGTGATTCATCCAGGAATCACCAGATTCCTGCTCTCTCTCCTTCTCTCTCCTCCTCTTTTGCTGTCAACCAAAAGGCAAACATAACAACCAGAGTATTTATAATTTAATATAAATTGATCCATATCAATTCATAACATAATTCGAATTGAATATTGGGTTGCTGAAAAATAAATTGTATATCCATCTATAGAAAACAGACATTTCCAATGAGTGAGGGTTGTGCCAATGCTTCAATCCACTGTCCATGTACTGTAAATGTTGAAGCCGGCCTCATCGCCTCTGGACCCCATCCCTACCCCCCTCCTCAAAGAGGTGTTCGACACAGTAGGGCCACACATCCTCTCAATAATCAACAGCTTGCTGGCCACTGGCATTGTTCCGCCCACCCTCAAACAAGCAGTGGTACAGCCTCTCCTTAAGAAACCCAACCTGGACCCTTCCAACCTCAGTAACTACAGACCCATCTCCAAGCTCCCAGTCGTGGCCAAGCTCCTGGAAAAGGCTGTCCTCAGCCAGCTATGGCCCTACCTCCAACAGAACAACATCCTGGAGAAGTTTCAGTCTGGCTTCAGACCTGGCCACAGCACTGAGTCTGCACTTTTAAAGGTTTGGAACGACCTCCTCCTCATCGCAGACTCCAGGAAATGTGCTGCCCTGGTCCTCCTGGACCTCAGCGCAGCTTTTGACACCATAGACCATGCCATCCTCTTTAATCGACTCCAGCAGGAGGTTGGCATCACCGACACCGCCATGTCCTGGTTCAAGTCTTACCTCAGCAATAGAACCTACGCCGTCCACATAGCAGACAGCTCCTCCAGACAAGCCAACCTCACCTGTGGGGTCCCTCAGGGCTCCATCCTCGGTCCCATCTTGTTCTCCCTCTACATGCTCCCCCTCTGTCTAATCCCTCAACGCTACCAGATCTCATTCCACTGCTATGCGGACGACACCCAGCTTTACTTATCAATCAACACTGACGACCCCGCCGATCTGATGCGCCTGATGGACTGCCTCCACGATGTGAAGGAGTGGATGGCCCAGAACTTCCTACAGCTGAATGAGAGCAAGGGGGAAATCCTCCTCATCGGCAACACCACCGCCATCACTCAGCTCAGCACCAACATGGGAAGCCTGTCCACCCTTGTCAGACCACATGTCAAGAACCTCGGTGTCATCTTTGACTCCGAGCTCAACCTTAACCGACAAGTGAGCTCCGTCGTGAAGTCATGTTTCTACCAACTACGTATCATAGCCAAGATCAAGTCCTTCCTCACCCCCAGTGACCTGAGGAGGGTCGTCCTCATGCTAATTTCATCTAGGCTCGACTACTGCAACTCACTCTATGCTGGACTTCCTGATAAGACCATCTACCGCCTGCAGCTAGTCCAAAATGCCGCTGCCAGGCTGGTGTCAGGCACTAAAATGAGGGACCACATCTCCCCTGTCCTCATCTCCCTTCACTGGCTCCCAGTAAAGAAGAGAGTGAAGTTCAAGATCTGCACCTTTGTCTACAAAGCTCTCAACAGTCTCGCCCCACCCTACATCAAGGACCTCCTGGACCTGTCTTCCACCTCAAGGCCCAGGCTCAGGTCCGACGCCCAACTCAGCCTGAGGGTCCCCCGCACCAACCTCAAGAGGAAGGGTGACCGTGCCTTTGCGGTGATAGCACCGACTCTGTGGAACGCGCTCCCTTCCGCCATCAAGTCTGCCCCCACTCTGGACTCCTTTAGAGCCAAGGTAAAAACCCACCTCTTCGTCAATGATGTTCCCTAAGTCTACTCCCTATTTGTTGTAAATTGTATCCCTTGAGATGTTCGTTTAAGTAGTCTGTGTCTGTTTGCTTTCTGTGTTCCTTGTCCTTGTCCTTGTCTTTATCTGTTCCTTTACCCGGGCTGCGCCCCGGGCCGATGTAAAAGTTGGATGGGGGGCGCATTATAAATAAAATTAACATTAACATAACATTAACATTAACATTAAATATACCATTATGGTATTACCATGAAGCCCAATTCTAGCAGAATAAGAAAGATTGTTTATCTACTTTAAGTAAAATAATAAAGTGCCTCCAGTTAGCTCTTTAGCTGGCACGTGTGCAGCAGACTAGCTCATCTCATCACCTCTGAGCTAGCTAGCTAGCTAGTTCTTTGACACCATGGAACTATAATTAGACACTAGTCACAATAATAACAACCTTTCTCTGTCAGAACACTCAGCAAGTATATTTGCTAAAGTTTTCAACTTGCTTACTTTCATCTGCAGACATCTCAGCCTGTAAAAACTCTTGCGTCTCGAGCGCGCACCTTGCAAAAAAAATGTTTTATTCTCCAGCGCTGGTTGACGTGTTGACAGACGGTAGCAATTTGATTGATAATTTTTTTTGTGTTGGAGGGGGTGGGACATTAGTAAGGGATTGAAATTGGAAAAGGTTTCCAGAGTGACTTTTTGGGGGATGGCAGCATCTTTTTTACCGGTAGCTCGCGAGCGACGTGTTGGAGACCCGTGTTTTAAAGGGACCTTCATGGTAAATAGCGCTATTTTTAGAACTTGCCCTACGGGCGACTCGCGTGGTCTCTGCGGGCACCGTGTTGGCTACCCCTGTTTTAGATAATGCACATATTCGTAGCCTAGCAACCTAGATACTCTATTTACAGTTTGCATTGGCTGCGTTCGTAAAATCGCTTTGGAATCTGATCAGCTCTCATGGAATGCCTCTTGTCCAATCAAATGACTTGGTCCCTTTATGACGTTGACCCAGTGTGCGCTCCGGCGTTCTCAGAGCAAATTTACGAACGCACTTTACATTGTGGCAGTTGATGCACCAGTGTTTTCGTTTGAAAACGTGGGATAGATTTGTCCGTGAGTATCAGTATTTACATGTTACAATAAGGTTAATGTAGCTAAAATATACATTCTAATTGTTGAGTTTATATTTGTTGGTTTGATGTTGGTTTGATAGCTGTTTGATGTTGGTTTGATAGCTGTTTGATGTTGGTTTGATAGCTGTCTCCTTATACATACTGGAGGTGAGTTCTGCTACTTTCTTCGGAAGCACTTGCTTTTGTTTGAGCTCTGCTATTTCAACAGTTTCAACGTTAGGTGTCATAACAGGTGCAGCTGAATTCAAGTTTGGTTTCTTGGTTGAAAACCCAAAACTTTCCAGGCTTGTCGACTCGGTCGGCAGCAGTGGCCTTTTTTGGGACGGCATGATAGCTAGCTACTGAATGTTTTCTTCTCAATAATCACGTTCGCAAGCTCTCAACGATCATATTCTGCTGTTGCACAATATTCTACTGCGCCCCATAGTGTCTTGGTGGTAAAGTGCAGGCAGTCAAAGGCATACTGTCATTCACAGGAGATTAATGCTGGTGCGCGTAGTTCTTTTGGAAAACGTGTTTATTTTAGAATATTTATCATATAAATAAATATAAATAATACTCATTACATTGACATTTTTTATCAAATAATGGTTGTGGTAATGTATTATTAGCGACCCCCACAGATGTATGATTTTACTGCTTTCATGGGAGCTCAGACCTTCCTTATGGGAGCTCAGCTCCCATTGGCTCCCACATAACTCGAACCCTGGATGGAAGTGTGTGTGTGTGTGTGTGTGTGTGTGTGTGTGTGTGTGTGTGTGTGTGTGTGTGTGTGTGTGTGTGTGTGCGCGCGCGTGTGCGTGTGTAGACCTGCAAAAATACATCTGGAATATTCATCATATCACGGTGGTTCACCATGGGACGTTTCAATCACTGCCTCTGTGTTTCTCCCTTGAGACAGAAATTACAACGCAGATGGCCAAGAGTAATACATACCGTCAATTAGTGACAGTGTCCATTGCACATGCCCAATTACGTACGTAAGTGTGTGGGGAGCGATTACACGCATCCTCCTCCTGCTGATGTGATGTTCATATTCACGACTCCTAAAGCAGATGACTTGTTTCAACAGTTATCAGCTGCAACACATTACATCTACTTTGATGTAACTTAGGCTGGCGAACAATGATTCAACAGTGTGTAACATACGGTACATAGACTTATCATTCCGTAATAATAATAATAATAATAATAATAATAATAATAATAATCATCATCATAATAATAACGACAACAACAACAACAATAATAATAATAACAACAAAAACAACAATAATAATATTTTTTAAAATAATAGTAATAACAACAACAATAATACTAATAACAATAACAATACTACTACTACTAATAATAATAATAATAACAACAATAACAATAACCACAATAATAATAATAATAAGTATTATTATTACTGTTATTATTATAATTATACTTAGAATAATGAATACATAATAATAATAACAACAATAATAACAATAAGAGTATTTAGATTGAGATTGAGATTGAGATTGAGATAACGTTTATTGCCACTATGCATTACACATATAGGAATTTGCTTCGTCACCACAGCAAGTGCGTTTATACTTTTTTCACATATCAAAAAACAGGACAACACAACAACAACACAGGACAGACAACAGTGCATTGGATAGTGCGGTATAAAGTAAAGTGCAGTGCAGAGTTTTTTTTACAGTGAGTCCAGTTCAGTCCTGGGCAGACTTGGGGGCGGGGGGGGGGGGGGGGAAGCCAGAGTCATTTAACAGCCTGGCGGCTGAGGGGTAGAAGCTGAGCCTGTGGCGGGCCTTAAGTGCCTTAGGCAGCCGCAACCTTCTTCCAGAGGGAAGCAGGGTGAGGAGGCCGTGGCCGGGGTGGAAGGGGTCAGCCATGATCTTCCTTGCCCTCCTCAGAGCCCTGGTGTCATGCAGGGAGTTGAGGGAGGGCAAGGGACAGCCGATCACCCTCTCTGCTGAACGTCGCACCCGCTGCAACTTGGCCTTGTCATTGGTCGTTGCAGCAGGGAACCAGGTGATGATGGAGTGGGTGAGGATGGATTCTATGATGGCCGTGTAGAACTGGACCATCATGGACCTCGGCAGCCTGAGTTTCCTCAGCTGCCGGAGGAAGAACATCCTCTTCTGGGCCTTCTTTGTGAGGACCTCGGTGTTCTGCTCCCACTTTAGGTCCCGGGAGATGGTCATGCCTAGAAAGCGGCATGACTCCACGGAGGCCACCGGGGTACCTCCCAGCGTGAGAACAACAACAACAACAACAACAACAACAACAACAACAACAACAATAAGAGTATTTCTAACAACAACAACAACAACAACACTAGTCTGGTATGTTAGCAGGGTGTTGGGGGGTGGGGTAGGTAGGTAGGTATATGGTAACGCGGCCATGCAGCAGCGCCATCTGGGGGGTGGGGTAGGTAGGTAGATAGGTAGGTATATTATGGTAACGCGGCCATGCAGCAGCGCCATCTGGGGGGTGGGGTAGGTAGGTAGGTATATTATGGTAACGCGGCCATGCAGCAGCGCCATCGCGCCTGAGCCTCGTCTTCATGCTGAGGAAGCAGCCACACTCGGACTGTCACCCACCAGCCAGACCCCCTCGGAGACCTCTGAGAAGTAATGCTTTCTAATGTCTATCTTTATCTCTATCTTTCCCCTCTACTCGCGTTTCTCCAGGGAGGGACACGGAGCTGTCCGGCGTTAAGCTTTTCCACTGTTATGATGATAAATGTGGTTCTTAGCCTCTTTATCTCAACTATGCTACGGTTAGCTTAGCATATGTTAGCATAGGTTGTATTCGTATATAGTATAGGTTAGCTTAGCATAGGTTAGCGTAGCATTAGCAACCAATGTTTTTCAACAAAGCTCTGGTCTGGTGTTGTATTGCAAACAATACAACAATCCAGACTTATTTGAGGTTAAATGTTAGTGGTTTGTGTGGGTGTAAAACGTTTGAATCGATAGTTCGGAGTTCAGAAATAACGTTATAATAATAAGTTGGCGATCAAAACACTGAAGTGAAACTATGTGTAGAATAAAAGCCGCGGGTTAAATTAAACAGTGGAGGCGTTCGTAAACTCGCTCTGGGAAATCTGACCAGCTCTCGCGGAACGCCTCTCGTCCAATCAATGGACTCGGTCCCTTCATGACGTCGAACGCCAGTGTGCGCTCCGACGCTCTCAGAGCGGGTTTACGAACGCGGCCCCTGGGTTAGCTCGCCAGCCTGCTGCTAAAACAGGCTAACAACCAGTCTGCCCGCCATCTTTTCGGAGCCCCATTACAAAACAATTGTCTGGTTTTTGGTGTGTTTGTGTTTTTTAGTGGGTTGAATCGCTATCCTGCACACTCTGGTGAAACACTCCCCAGGCTAATTTTTGTACATCAACTTTATTGTGTTTCTGAATCTTCCTCTTGGATCAGAGTAGTGTTGCTATGCCAGCTTTCCCTCGCAGCGCCGGGTCGGACTAATCCCTGAACCAACCAGTGGGGTCGGACTAATCCCTGAACCGCAAAGTAACCTCCATGTACCTTGTTTACAAAACAGCACGTTTGTTTAACCAATTATTTAATTGAAATGTCGTTGTCATATCATAATTCATAAACTCCTTAATCAGACACCCAGACCCGCCCTAACTAACACTCACACGTATTCGACACCGTTACTAAAACGTAGACAGTATTCCAGCAGTTAGTCCGACCCCGCGTCTAGCTGCTTTAGTGTGTTGTTGTACTGTTAATACTGTTATAAAACCAGCACATTTAGGTGCGTTATTAACTGCTATGTAGGAATGGGCTGTTTTGGGGGCTGTGTTGGGCTGTGTTGGCTGTATATATAGTGTCATATAGAGTATAATATAGGATATGTACATAGTAGCTGGAGTGAGGTTTCCCTGCCTCACCTCTTGAGGTTGTTTACGCGGGAGTGTGAATGTGGCTGCGCGGCTCGGCTGGAGGAACTATAGATGTGCATGAGAAAGTTCGTGACGTTAGAATTATAAGGTTCTATCTCCATTTCTGTCAAAATTGAGGTTTTTTTACATAATCTGATCCATTAGGTGTTTATTAATGCCTGTGTGGTGTTATTTTTTAAAATGTTGACATTTTTGAGTTAGTAATTTATCAAATACAAAGGTTCCATCTCACAAAACATAATGGAATGTAAAAACTTTGACGCTCAATATCTCTGAACTGCCTTAAACGGAGATAGAACCTTATCATTCTAAACTCACGAGTTAGTTCCGACCAAGTAATTTGATTGGACAAGAGGCATTCCATGGAGTGCTGATATACAGTATAACAGCACTGGGACTTTTAACTATTATGTATCACTCCGCCGCACAGATGTTCTACTAAATGACCCTTAATTAGACTACATGTTTGTGTTCAGGTTACTAGGCATGAGAAAGTTGTATATCAGGCACGTGCCGTGAGCTTTTAGATTGGGTAAGCATAAGATATAGAAATACACGTAATTACACATACACGCTATCAGTGAACGCAGTTTCAAGGAAATGCAATGTTGATGCCCTAGAACCCGCTAATAAACTGTAGTGTCACTTTGTGATCAGATTACCAAAAACAAAAAAAACAGTTGCCAGTTTCGACTATATCAGGGGTGCTCATTGTTCAAAGATCTTTTCAAGTAGCCAACCTACTGATATCTACAAGTCCAGTTTCAACATCGCACACGCACACACGCACAACACAGACACACACCGTTTCCATCCTCCATAGTAAACACAACACACTTTCTTTTCACACTTTGTCACACAGGCACTTGACATCACATCACAGACCCTCCCTCTCAAAGTACTCAAACCATATAAACAAGCACAGATCGCCACCAGCCTCGCGAATCATATACATCATATAAACCGCTCATACCAGGCTTGCTTGTAGCCGCTGGCGACTCTCCCTTTCTGGGTCAGTGTGAACATCGGTGAGCGAGCGGCCGGGCGGCCTTTAGCCAGTAGTTGTGTTTTTCCAGTCCAGTCCAGTCTACGAAATCCCTTTAGGTCGCTGACAGTAATGTCCATATTCACAAAATCAAGCAAGTTATCCTTATTGATTATTATTATTATTTAGATCGTTTGAGCTAGCTGGCATAAGCTATTCTGCCGGGCGAGAGGTGAAATGTTAAGTGAACTTGAAAGTGATAAGAGCCAATCAGTAGCTCTTATCGGAATGAAAGACCTACTCTGATTGTCTGATTAAGCATGCTTACCCTGGTCACATTAAACAGCGGGTTGAGGCATCGGAAAAAAATAAAAAAGACATTTTCACGCATTCGAATGTACGCGAGGGAAAGCAGAGAGCGGAGTGCTTATATGCAAAGCAGAGTAGGGAGTGCTTTACTCCTACAGGTGGCGCTAAAAATGCAACGTCAAAATGAATGACTCCTGCTGCCCTGGGACCTAAAATACGACTATTTTAATGAAAACAAACAAACGGTTACATGCACTTTTATTTTAATATTTTCCTTTTTTCGTTTGGTAA
>NW_027663328.1:17500-30000 GCF_963989245.1 Nansenia antarctica | reverse complement strand
ACACTTTTGAAATGATTTTCAAGTCTAAGTTGATCGTACACACGCAGAAACATTGTCTAGATGTTTCATTGTGTACTCAGATCACCACAAAGAAATGCCAGATTTATTGTAGTACTAAAAGTTACAAATCTTTGAACGAAGTTACGAAATTTTACATTTCCTGCTATTCCTGAAGTGGTTCTATATGTGACACGTTCTAATGCTTTGGTCCGCATATCCGGATCCGATGTAATGATCGGACCTTTCTTTCGAAAAATGTGAATACATTTCTGCGTTGTTGAAAATCACTAGTCAACTAACACAGCTTGTTTTGTGAGCCTGCTAACAATGTAAAGTTGTGTTATACTTAACCAGGTAGCAGTGGGAATTACTCACCGAATCCATTGCGTTGTTGCAGTGTTTTGGCTCGACTAGCGAGTTTATGTTGTGATTCTCAACAACGTTGAAACGTAGTTCCGTGTTTCAAAAGAAAAGTCCGAACATTTTGTTTGGTTGCCGACATGCGGACCAAAAGACTAGAATGTGTCACATTATAATCTAATTCCTGATCCTAAACTAGTTAGTAGTAGTTAGTCGTAACTAGTAGCAACACATTCTGGCACTTCATTCTGGGTAACCTAACCCCCCCCCCCCAATCCTTCCGTGCGTCGAGTGCTTGCGTACCCCCCGGTCCTAGTGTCAGAACGACCCCTGACCCCTCCCTGCCGCCCCCCTCTACCTAGCTGAAGGCCGTCCACGAACAGCTGGCCGCGCTCTCTCAGGCCCCCGTCAGTAAACCAAAGAAGAAGAAAGAGAAGAAGGAGAAGGACAAGAAGAAGAAGGACAAAGACGGCAAGCACAGTAAAGGCAGGACGGAGGAGGAGAGGAAGGCCAAGTCGGGAGGGGGGCAGGCCGCCAAGCAGGGCCAGGCCAAGAAGGGGGCCAGCCGGAAGGCCAACAGCACCGTGACCGGCTCCAGGTACGACCTCTAACCTCTAACCTCCCACCCCAACCACACCTCCTCCTAAACCCTCAGACACACCCTCAGACCACCTTCAGACCAGGTACGACCTCTAACCTCTAACCTCCACCCAACCCCAACCACACCACCTCCTTAACCCTTAGACACACCTTTAGACACACCCTCAGACCAGGTATGACCTCTAGCCTCTAACCTCCAACCCCAACCACACTTCCCCCTAAACCCCCAAACCACCTTTAGACCAGGTACGACCTCTAACCTCTAACCTCCAACCCCAACCACACTTCCCCCTAAACCCTCAGACACACCTTCAGACCACCTTCAGACCAGGTACGACCTCTAACCTCTAACCTCCACCCAACCCCAACCACACCTCCTCCTAAACCCCCAGACACACCTTTAGACCAGGTACGACCTCTAACCTCTAACCTCCACCCCAACCACACCTCCTCCTAAACCCCCAGACCACCCTCGGACCAGGCAGTGACCGGCTCATATGGTGATATCAGACCAGGCAGTGACCGGCTCATATGGTGATATGATATTGCGAATAGGTCTAAAATGATATCCCAACGAGGTCTAAAAAGAAAAAGGTCTTAAATTTGACTTGTATGAATGAAACTTGTAGGAAACCCTTTGTTGTTGTTTCTTACCAACCAACCGCTTCTTCTCCGTCCTCCTTATCGCCATAGGCAACCAAAGAAGGGGCCGCGGGGATACGAGTCTGACGAGGAGGAGTCCCTGCCCATGACGTACGACGAGAAGCGCCAGCTCAGCCTGGACATCAACCGGCTGCCGGGGGAGAAGCTGGGCCGAGTGGTCCACATCATCCAGTCCCGGGAGCCGTCGCTGCGGGACTCCAACCCCGACGAGATCGAGATCGACTTCGAGACGCTGAAGCCCTCCACGCTGAGGGAGCTGGAGCGCTACGTCAAGTCCTGTTTACAGAAGAAGCTACGGAAACCACAACGTAAGTTTGGTTGGTTTGTTGGTTTTTTACCTCACAACAGGGTTCCACACCACGGGGTCTCGTTGAAAGTTTGTGAATTTGAGAAAAGAAATCAAGGTCTTAAAAGTTTTTGAAAATAGACATGGGTCATTGCAAGTGCTTGAATTCCCTCTCTCTCTCTTAGCTCGTCAACTAGTCAACTAGTTCAAACTATGCCATGTTGGGTCCTTGAATTTGAAGGAATTGAGTCTTGAAAGGTACTTGAATTTGAGATTTCAGAAGGTGTGGGAACCCTGTCACAAGGTCACGACCTCCCTCCCACTTCTTACCGGACCACCGACCTGCATGACCTCCCATCCCCCCCCGCAAAAAAAATCTATCTTTGCACTCGATCAAATTTCTTCTCCTAGATATGTGCGTTCTACCACTCCAGTATCCTCACATTTTCAAAATCACTTCAGGACAAGATAGTATAAAGCTGTTTTGCAGTTTTTCTGTGTAGGAGGAGGTAGGCTAAAAAAAGAAGCGCCCTCTAGTGACCTCTGTGTGTAAATAGCAGATATACATTCTAAAAAGGGGGTCTATTTGACCCCCAAGGCGGCTCTACTAGTAGGTAAAATATGCACGGCTGTTGTAGTGTTAAGAAATATCTGGGGGGGGGGTTGTAGCTAGTCTCTGCTCCTTCCCCAACCCAGTGCAAGTCTTCCAGTTGACTCCAGTTGTCTGGTTTTGATAAACATTTAGTTTCCGCCTGGAAAGCCAGTTGTCAGCTGTCAGCCTTGTCGTGTTCTGGTCAACGGCAGCCTAACGGTAGCTACAGCTGCTACCTTAGCAACGCCAGAAAGATCCACATCTGACTTGGCAACAGACGGACACTCTGGTTGTTTCCCATCCTTCTGCTCCACACGCTGCTCTCAGGGACCTGCAGTGTAGTTCTTTAGTTCCATTTGTTTTGTATTGGTTAGTGGTCGTATAGGTTGTAACCCTCTCTATGTCGACCTCCTTACAGAGAAGGGTGGGGGGGGTCTGGGACAGGTTATAACCCTCTATGTCTCCCTCTCTCTACAGAGAAGGGCGGGGGGGGGTCCGGTGGGGGTCAGGTAGTAGTAGACAGGTTATAACCCTCTCTATGTCTCTCTATGTCTCTCTCTCTACAGAGAAGTCCGGGGGGGCCTCCAGGCTCAGCGGCAGCAGCAGCAGTTCGGACAGCGGCTCCAGCTCCTCCAGCGGCTCCACCTCCGACAGCAGCGACTCCGACTGACAGCAGCTGACCTTTGACCTGCTGGGGACTTTAACTTTTATTTTTTCATTTTTACCCTTTAAAAAAGAAAAAGAGAAAGAAGAAGAAAAAAAAGAGAGAGAACATTGTATGCAGTCCTAGTTGTTTCTCCCCTCTCTAAAACATTTTATATGAGAAAAGAAAAACAACAATAAAATGTAATGCCATGTCAGAACATGTTAAAAGTTTTTTTTTTTGTTTTTTTGGGGGAAATACCTTTTGTGAGGAAAGGGGGGGAAAGAAGAAGAGAAAAAAAAAGATGGGAAATTATAGATGACTTGACAAGGTTCTTTTTTTCCCACCTTTCAAAGGGATGTGTTTTGAAACAGACCAAACAAAATCTATGAAATAACATTTTGATACGCTCTCGGATGAATGAAAGATGTCCTCTCCCCCTTTGTATCACCATCATCATCATCATCAATGTGGAGTTGTTATTTACCAAGAATGGACGTTCTCAGTACACACCCCTGTGTCGCACCACCCAGAGCTCCGCCCCTTTCTACGTAACTCTTCCATTCACATACAGATGCAGAAACACCGCCTCCCTCTTGTCATCCAGCTTCGAGACGACAGTTTTGTTTGGAATGTTTTCACCCTCTTTGAGAGAAGAGCCTGTTTTTAAAGAATATACTAGTTTCTGGTGGTTGTCTTTTCCAATCATTCAACGTTCTACAAAATACTCAACCTAATTTGCCTTTTCGAGTGGCACATTTGAGATCTTGCATTCAGATCAATCGTGTTGTGTGTCCTCGGCAGCATAGGACTTACTACGATGTGTGTGTTGGGTAGCTAATGATCTGATGATTTTGTCTTTTTTTTTGCAGAAATGGGATTGGTGATTTTCTTCTTTTGTTGTTGTTGTTGTTGTTGTTGCTGACTTGTTCTTATTTTAGAGCCCTGCAGAGTGTGACGTTGTAGCTATAATGTCTGTCTGTTAGTTAACAGGCCTGAGAGGATATGAAAGTACATTTAACTTATAGAATTTAGATTTTTACAAAAAGGTTTTTGAGCGCATAAAGAAGATGATGCAATAATTCACACCGGTTCATTATTCTTATTACCCCCCCCCCCCTTGTCGCTTTAGGTTCATAACGACAACCACAACCACTGATCATGCTGGCGTTTGCCTTTATAAAGGATGAATGCCGGCCTGCTTTTGTTCGCCTGACCAACAACCATCCTCACTGATGAATGTATGATGCCCTGAATGATTTAAGATCCACCATGTCTGTGACATTGCATATGTCTCTGATTTATATATATATAAATACACATACACATACATACACCCACGGGACAGCCAAAACTGTACATAACTGAACTTGTGTGTCCATTTTTAAAGTAAGTACCCCTGTGGCGTAGGAACAAGTCCTTCAACTCTTTGACACTCTTGTACTGATTCGTCGCACCGGTTGTCCGTTGGTGCTCTGGTCCACCCGCGGCGGTGCGTTCGTCCTTCCGGGGTGGGTTGTTTTTTTCCTCTTTTTGGCCCGTTTACCATGTCGTAACTTTGGACAATGAAAGCAGGACAATTGTGAACAATGTGTGAGTCTTCCTTGGAGTATTGGTTTCTGAATGTCGGCTAAAAAAAAAAGTGTTTAGCAGAGCCCTCCGTCTCCCAGTCATTAGATGCTGTAGCCTTTTATTCAGCGTTTTCGTCAGTCAACTTGTGGATTTTAACCCTTTCTCCCCTCCCCCCTTTTTTTAAATTAAAGCAGCGAATAAACGGTTAATTGTTCAAGAGATTAATTATTCACAACATTTTTATTCCAAATAACAAAGCATATGATTCATTCTTTTCAAATGTCTAGACTTCGCTTTGTATACAGTAAGAAATTGTGTGAAATCGTTTTTGTTTCTGGAAGCAAGCTGTTGAAAATAAATTAAATTGAAGCCACTCAAGAAATATATTCATACATTGTAGATGTTGATCATATGCATTTTATTTGGAAATGATGTTGGAAAATTAGAAATATCCTTCTAATTTTGTGGTAACGTCCCTCGTGTCGGGTTGCACTTAACTGCAAAACTCCTCCAATGACCTTGGTTGCATTTCTCCGCCTATACGATGTTCTGCAGTACTAGGCCCCTATCAGGTTTTTCTAAGAATTGTCTTTTAGAGGCGAAAGACTGAAAATAAAATATATATGAATATATAGAGATATTATACAGTTAAAACATTTTTAGGCCCTGGTCAAAAATATTATAATAGTTCCTTTTATATTTTAAGAAAAAAAAAGAAGCAAATGTTAACTTTTTATTCATGACATGCATGCAAGTTTATTGTAACTTTCGTATACCTTTTTGAGCTGTTTATAGTATCTCCCTTGTAAATGTCAGTCATCAAAAATCTAAATCGAGAATTCTGTGTAAAGTAGTTTTTAGGCTTGTTTATAGCAACATGGGCCAGATGAGAGGGAGGGAATAGGGGTGTGGGGGGGAGGGGAGGGGAGGGGTCTGGAGATAGAAGATAACATTTCATGTAACCGCTTACCTGGAATCAGGTTCATTTTGTTTTTGTTTTGTTTTTGTTTTTCGTAAATAAATGACAAAAGTTCCTACTGAAGTTGTCTCCTCATTGTGAGTCCGTCCGTTGATGAGTTTGATTGCATTTATGCTTGCCTACATTTTAGCATCGTACCATCATTGAGAGAGATCAGACAAGGCTATACCTCTTGTAGGAGCCATGGATATGAGTTATTGGGCACTGGCGGACGCAGGGGGGGCGACCGCCCCTCCTGGTGACCCCACGGTTGAAAAAGTCTCGCTTAAGTGCCCTTTTGAGTGGCAAAATTAGAGGATGTGCCCTATTGGTGCCCCTCCCAGGGCCGCTTTTAGGGGGGGCTAGCTGGGGAGGTGGCACAGGGCCTCGCGTGAGGCAGGGTAAACAAAATAAAAATAAATGTGTGTACCCTGGCTGGCGAGGCCCTCCAAAGCGCCAGGCAAGGGACCATATTATTATTTTTGCCTTTAATACATTTCTAAATGTTCACAGATGTGATACTCATAGTCAATCATATATCTAAAATCTAGCATACCTGTAGACTGTGAGGACAGGGAGATTCTTAGCAACAGTCCTTATATGATTCATATGGCTCCACCTAGCGTTGCGTCAACGTCACGTTCTACCCGCTCCACCGAGCGCGAGGAGCGCGCGGTTATTAGAGACGTTCATAGCGGGAATTTTTGAATCAGGACCTATATTCTCTTACGACAATCATCAATTATGGGTAAGTATAGCTAGCTAGCTTAATTTGTCCACATCTGCTAGCGGCTTTAATAAACTTATTGAGGACACAAGTTGGGTTGTATTGACATAGAGCTGAATGTCGTACTTGGAGCTGTCCGTGGTACTGACGCAGGTAGCCTATCACAGGACAAAAAACTCCTCTAGCAAAAGTACCTCAGAGTAACGTAATTGTGTATAGCTAGCTAGGTTTTTCTTTTTTACGTCAGGAAAGTACAAGGGTCTGTAACAGGTCTGCTCTACAGTAACACAATCTCGCGATAGACCGCGAGACCAAGGTTGCCAGATGGGGCGGGTTACCATGTAATGGGGCTACTTTTGATCACACTGGGCTGGGGGGGGGGGGGGGGAGAGCATTTGGGCACCTGCCCAATAGTAATTAGAGTTTTTCTGATAATCTAAGGTTTTGGGCTTTTTTTATTTTTATGGATTTAGTGTTTTTTACACTGTGGTTAGGCAGGAATATGTCAATCCCATCTGGCAACCCTGTTTACAGGCTGCTTTGGCGGGCTTTGCGCTGCGCCAGCGCGAGCCGATATGACAGTTTCACCGCGGGGATTAAAGACACACAACATAAAGGACTTCAGTTCAATTCTATATTCATATAGTTTTATATGTTTATATGTTACTTTGAACGTTTTAAACTGTTATACTACACGACGGTGTTAAGATGGAGGCAGTTACAGGTAAGACTGACCATTAAAGTCTGTCAGATAAAAGCTTTTTCCCAAACTGTTCTAGCCAAGTGTTGAGAAGCTAACTAGGCTAGCTAGCACAGCCTGGCTGGTTTCTATGGTGATGATGTTACTATAGCTACAGTGAGTTAGCTCTGTTAGCGACGAAAACAGGCTAAAAAAAAAGTAATTTCCCCCTATGACACCTTACGTTAAACGTGAATTTTGGGCGCGCGTTGACACTTGTTGTGCATAGTGACTGCTTAGTGCAACGTACACAATGCTGAGGGAACGAGACCGAGGAAGAACATTTGAATCGGGTGCTAAAAAAATAAATAAAAATAAAAGAAAGGAAGGCTTCAGGGCCTCGCTTAGAGGTTCGTTCGAACAATTTCTAAAAACAAGTGAGGCTCCCGTTAGCACCGAAGAAGCTAACGTTACTGCTAGCACTAGCCATGCTAGTAGTAGCACGGCACAGCCCCCCCTGAGAGGCAAAGATGATGTGGAGGAGGTGGAGGAGGACAACAGCTACACCGGCAGCAGCGGGGCTGCCCAGCCCAGGTGATGATAGTCAGGAGGGCTGCCCAGCCCAGGTGATGATGGTCAGGAGGGCTGCCCAGCCCAGGTGATGATGGTCAGGAGGGCTGCCCAGCCCCAGGTGATGATGGTCAGGAGGGCTGCCCAGCCCCAGGTGATGATGGTCAGGAGGGCTGCCCAGCCCCAGGTGATGATGGTCAGGAGGGCTGCCCAGCCCAGGTGATGATGGTCAGGAGGGCTGCCCAGCCCCAGGTGATGATGGTCAGGAGGGCTCCCCAGCCCCCAGGTGATGATAGTCAGGAGGGCTGCCCAGCCCCAGGTGATGATGGTCAGGAGGGCTGCCCAGCCCCAGGTGATGATGGTCAGGAGGGCTGCCCAGCCCCAGGTGATGATGGTCAGGAGGGCTGCCCAGCCCCAGGTGATGATAGTCAGGAGTGGCGAAGTAGAGGATACGGAGGCGGAAGATGGAGCTACTCAGAGCAGCAGCAGCAGGGCTGAGAGTGATGGAACGCAAGACGAGCCTACGGTGTCAGATATGTCATGTATGATGATCCTGGTAAATTGGCCGGTACATATGGACTCTACAGTTACAGATGTGATCATTAGAAGAGGTCCCCCAAAGATGAAACCTGGATTTAGTTATCCTAAAAATAATGAGAACAGAAACTTTAGTGAAACTTTATTTCTCAGAAAACTACCAAATGGGGAAAAAACTCTCAAAAACGGGACATGTCTTTTTTGCTTTTGCTGTAAGCTTTTCAACATAAAGGATAGGCCTACATGGTGGTGAGTAACATCCCTATTCATGTAAATAATGGCTTGTGCGTATTTAATGTTGGGTATGATGACTGCTTTATCCTAAATCCTAATCCTTTACGAGTATAAAAGGTTTGAAATGAAACAAACATGGTTGTAAACTATCTAAATAAGTAGATATTCTATTGTCTATCAGCACAGCATGTGAGCGCATTTCTTGCAATATATCGGTGCGTGCGTGTCGCGCGGTTATAATAGTATGCTACATCATTATAAAAGGCCTCGCATATCTCCCAAACGGCCCTGACTGTATATCATATAATTATATATAATAATAATAATATAATAATGATATCATATATAACTCATGGAATGCGTCTTGTCCAATCACATTACTTGGTCGGAACTAACTGTTGTATAATGTTTTATATTCAATAAATGCTTTAAACCTTTTAACCTTTTATCTCAAGCGAATTGTTTCTAGCGCGTCATTCAACTTCAACCCAGCAGACCCTGCTCGCGTCTCTCAGCGACTTTGCATATTTTTGGCTCAATCTAGTCGCGTAGTTTGGGTGGGTGAGTGCGTCTGCACTGGTGTGTGTGTGTGTGTGTGTGTGTGTGTGTGTGTGTGTGTGTGTGTGTGTGTGTGTGTGTGTGTGCGCCCTTTTGACCAGACTACCATAACGCTGCTGGCGGACAACTGGCGCGCTTCTCCACACAGCAGCTGTTGGTCAGGACAACTTGTGTTCCCGGGGATGTCAGCAGCTCCTCCATTCATTAGCTTGACACAACCCCGCCACCTCGTTCAGGCTAGTTCAGGCCTGTTCCTGACAGGTTGTTGGTGTAACTCGGAGGGTGTATACTGTATACTGTAAGGATCGCTCTGCAATTAAGAGGCGCTGAATAATCACAGCGCAACACATAAGGAACCAGAAGGCGCTCTTGTCTTGCCCTACAATCAACTACCTACCCGCAGTACAGAGATTAGCCGCTAGATGGACACCTTGTATAATATGTTACATAGCCATGCACACGAATGACTCGCATTTGTTCAACTGGGGTGTCATGCAGATTATAACGGGAGTTGTATTATAGGCTACCTGCAGCCAAGGACCACGGTCGTTAAGATAATTCGATTCATCCAGGTGTGCAGTTTTATTGCCTCCAAACACCACAATGCCATCAAATAAGAGCCAAAGTTGGTCCATAAAAGAAGAACATTGCAGCTCAAAGTGCTGAAGTCACAACGTGAGTTTAGAATGATAAGGTTCTATCTCCGTTTAGAATGAGAAGGTTCTATCTCCGTTTAGAATGAGAAGGTTCTATCTCCGTTTAGGGCAGTTCAGAGATATTGAGGGTCAACGTTTTTACATTCCATTATGTTTTGTGAGATGGAACCTTTAGTATTTGATTAATTACTAACTTAAAAATGTCAACTTTTAAAAAATAACACCACACAGGCATTAATAAACACCTAATGGATCAGATTATGTCAAAAACTCAATTTTGACAAATAATTCTAACGTCACGACAAGTCATAAGCCAGCTTCTGTGTTACACAAGCAAAGGCGATGGTGGAGAGACTCCATGTAAACTGCAACAATAGAAAGCCCAGTGTTCCACCCAGGACCATCCTGTTGTCCTGTAGCCCCGTCTCCTGTATCCATCAGCGTCGGCCCTCCGCCCCCAGGCGTTTGATCAGCGCTTCTGATCTGTCCAGATAGCCACGGTTGTTGCACTGAGGGCCGGAGGGCGACTTAAGGCTCGGTGTGACGCCCACACACACACACACTCACCCACACACACACTTTCACACACACACACACACACACACACACACACACACACACTCATACATACACACTCACACACACACACACACACACACACTCATACATACATACACACTCACACACACACACACACACACACACACACTCACATACATACACACACACAAACACACACACACACACTCACTCACATACACACATACACATACACACACACACTCACACGCACTCTCTCTCACACACACACACACACAGTGGCAGGCATATGGAACATGCCACCCACACTGCCTCATAACACACACACACACACACACACACACACACACGCCGCCTAAGGCCATGATGGATCAATGCCACAACTTCAGTGACAACTAGTCATGGCGGGCCCTGAGGACCATCCGTCACTCATAGCTACAGACAAGACCCATGACACCCAGACCACACACACACACACACACACACACACACACACACACACACACACACACACACGCCAGCCAACACCACATCCATTACATGTGATGGCCTATAGCCTATAGGCTTCAGCGGCTTGGGTAAATTGTTTTTTCTGTTGACCTCGGCGGTAAAAAACTCCAAAGACAGATGACAAGATGGCCGCTGCCTTCTTCATCAGAATGCTGGTGACGGAACACCGCAGCTCTCCAACACTCTAACGCCTGGGGGGTATTCCATCAACGTCGCTGAACGAAAACCCGGGCTTATTTTTTGGACAACACTCGCGAAAGTTAATCACAAAAAATAAGCCTGTAGTTTTTGATAAATCTGGTGAGATTGATCAGAATAAAGCCTGGATTTTCCTTTCGTGACATTGATGGAATACCCACCTGGCTGGGACTGTGAGCCTCAAAGCATTAAGTTAAGGGCCGGTTTCACACACGAGGCTAAAGCCCCTATAGTCCTGCAGTCAGTCACACTCGCAGTGGAAAACCCTCCAATCAAAGATGCTTTTTTAGTCTAGGATTAGTCCTAAGCCTTGTGTCAGTGAAACTATCCCTACATGATTTAAAGCAGTCTATACGTGCACATGTTGGCATGGCTATGTGTCCACCACGTTGTGTTATATTGCTATATTGTTGTAATATAACACCACTGCAATCTGACAATGCTACTGAACTGACTGACTGGCCTAGTTTAAAAAACAAACAAAAGCGTTGTAAATCAATTCCTGTGGTGTGGGAGGATGAGGGTTCAGTTTGTATCATGTCTACTGCCTATGGGAGGGGGGGGGGGGGGGGGTGAGAGTTGGACTAGAGGCCTCCAGCCTTTCTCGACCCCCCCTGCTTCCTTTTCTTTCTTTTTTTTTTCTTCCTTCCTTCTTCCTCTTTTGGACACAAAATAGCCCCCAGCCTCCCATCTGGCAGGGATTACTGGAGAGGAAATTACATTTGTCTTATTAAACTAATCATGATATGATTTCACGACATCCCGTTGTGTTTGTTCTTCTATTATAGATTAGTAATTTGTAGAATAATGCTGCGCGCTTCTCCAATAAACTGCAGTCGCGGCGGGTGTTGGATCAGATCATCTGTAATTGGTTTAGACGCGCATGATCGGTAGACACTGGCCAGGCAGGGCAGGTTTATTTGTATAGCACATTTCATACAACAGGGGCAGTTCAAAGTGCTTTATAGCATTAACAAATACAGGAAAACAAGGATTGTAGCCCTAAGAAAAAATTAAAATGGCAAGAATAGATACGAAAGAAAATAAATTGATAAACATTTAACAACAATAATAGTATATAATAACAATAATAATAGGAAGACAATGAATAAAGAAGATATAGATACAAGTGTTATTACTGTCTGACTGCAACTGTATTCAAGCGCTGCTCGAACCCTTAAGCGCATCAAAACCTAAAGTGTAAACGGTGCACCTATAGGCCTATTCTCCCTCATCTCCATGAGACAACCGTTTCGTATTATTAAGTCATTCCCTGTCTAAAGTTTCCTTTACACGGTCATTCACACACGGGAGCGCGCAGCGCCACCGGAGCCACCGGAACCCCTCGCCGCCCTCTCCACCGCCAAGCGCGTTCACGCCGCCCCCTCTCTCCACCGCCAAGCGCGTTCACGCCGCCCCTCTCTCCACCGCCAAGCGCGTTCACGCCGCCCCTCTCTCCACCGCCAAGCGCGCTCACGCCCCCTCTCTCTCTCCACCGCCAAGCGCGTTCACGCCCCCTCTCTCCACCGCCAAGCGCGTTCACGCCCCCTCTCTCGCTCTCTCTCCACCGCCAAGCGCGTTCACGCCGCTCCCTCTCTCAAACCTTCCCATTCAGCG
>NW_027663329.1:0-8392 GCF_963989245.1 Nansenia antarctica | reverse complement strand
TATATTCCCGCAAGGTCCCTAAGGTCAGCTGAGACAAATCAGCTAATCATTCCAAGAGTAAAAACAAAACACGGTGCAGCAGCTTTCAGTCACGCTGCTGCATGCTCCTGGAACAAACTCCCTGAAGAAATCAAACAGGCCCAAACCCTTAAAATATTTAAATCTAAGCTAAAAACCTTCATGTTTTGCACCAGTTGTGATTAAACACAAACACTTCTATCAATGTCTTTTTATTCATTTCTAATATATTATTCATTATCTGTGTGTGTGTGTGTGTGTGTGTGTGTGTGTGTGTGTGTGTGTGTGTGTGTGTGTGTGTGTGTGTGTGTGTGTGTGTGTGTGTGTGTGTGTGTGTGTGTGTGTGTGTGTGTGTGTGTGTGTGTGTGTGTGTGTGTGTGTGTGTGTGTGTGTGTGTGTGTGTGTGTGTGTGTGTGTGTGTGTGTGTGTGTGTGTGTGTGTGTGTGTGTGTGTGTGTGTGTGTGTGTGTGTGTGTGTGTGTGTGTGTGTGTGTGTGTGTGTGTGTGTGTGTGTGTGTGTGTGTGTGTGTGTGTGTGTGTGTGTGTGTGTGTGTGTGTGTGTGTGTGTGTGTGTGTGTGTGTGTGTGTGTGTGTGTGTGTGTGTGTGTGTGTGTGTGTGTGTGTGTGTGTGTGTGTGTGTGTGTGTGTGTGTGTGTGTGTGTGTGTGTGTGTGTGTGTGTGTGTGTGTGTGTGTGTGTGTGTGTGTGTGTGTGTGTGTGTGTGTGTGTGTGTGTGTGTGTGTGTGTGTGTGTGTGTGTGTGTGTGTGTGTGTGTGTGTGTGTGTGTGTGTGTGTGTGTGTGTGTGTGTGTGTGTGTGTGTGTGTGTGTGTGTGTGTGTGTGTGTGTGTGTGTGTGTGTGTGTGTGTGTGTGTGTGTGTGTGTGTGTGTGTGTGTGTGTGTGTGTGTGTGTGTGTGTGTGTGTGTGTGTGTGTGTGTGTGTGTGTGTGTGTGTGTGTGTGTGTGTGTGTGTGTGTGTGTGTGTGTGTGTGTGTGTGTGTGTGTGTGTGTGTGTGTGTGTGTGTGTGTGTGTGTGTGTGTGTGTGTGTGTGTGTGTGTGTGTGTGTGTGTGTGTGTGTGTGTGTGTGTGTGTGTGTGTGTGTGTGTGTGTGTGTGTGTGTGTGTGTGTGTGTGTGTGTGTGTGTGTGTGTGTGTGTGTGTGTGTGTGTGTGTGTGTGTGTGTGTGTAGTGGACCCCCTGGCCCAGGTGACCCAGGCGTTCCGGGAGCACCTGCTGGAGAAGGCGCTGTACTGCGTCGCCCAGCCCAGAGAGAAGACCCCCGCTGGGGAGGGGTGAGGCACAAACACACACACACACAAACACACACACACTTTTTTACTTACTTATCTAGCTTACTTACGTATCAAATGTAGCTTACTTAGTTTTTATGTTTATATATTTAACACTATTTGGCAGGTGGACACAATCTGGCCTGACAGCTCCTTGCTTGTGTGTTTTTATTCCACAGCGAGTAGTGTGTGTCTATAGCTAAACTGTGTGTGTGTGTGTGTGTGTGCGTGTGTGTGCGTGCGTGCGCGTGCGCGTGTGTGTGTGTGTAGGGAGTATGCTGATGCTCTGGAGTACCTGCAGCTGCTGACCAGCGCGTCAGACGCGGCGGGCGCCACCACGCAGTCCTTCGCCATCGGATCCAACATGGCCACCGTCACCGGTACGACCTCTGACCTCCGACCCCTGACCTTGACCTGTGTGTGTGTGTGTGTGTGTGTGTGTGTGTGTGTGTGTGTGTATGTGTGTATGTGTGTCTAACCCGTGTGTGTGTGTGTCTAACCTGTGTCTGTGTGTGTGTGTGTGTATGCGTGTGCTAGGGATGCTCCGATCCTACATATTTTTTGCTTTTTAGACAAAAGTTTTGATCCATTAGGCACCAAGCAAACGCAGACCCATTTTTATGGCATAGTAAAGGTCTGGCCTATCACCCAGTTAGGGCCTGAAGCCCAAGTCAGTGATATGGCTGTATAAAAGACATCATAAACGTGGCCTTCATGGTTTACATACTGTTACGTCCTCCTCTGTTTTCTGTTCAGTTATCTGTCTTCCCCAGGAAAAAAAAAAAAAAGATCGGTTTTTGCGATCGGCCATTTTTGCCGATCACCGATCGAGTCATTTGGAGTGAAATCGGCCGATTTAAATCGGTGGCCGATAAATCGGAGCATCCCTAGCGTGTGCGTGTGCGTGTGTGTGCGTCTGTCTAACCCGTGTGTATATGTGTGTGTGTGTCTGTTTGTGTGTGTGTCTAACCTGTGTGTGTGTGTGTGTGTGTGTGTGTGTGTGTGTGTGTGTGTGTCTATGTTTGTCTAACCCGTGTGTGTGTCTATGTGTGTCTAACCCGTGTGTGTGTGTCTAACCTCTGTGTGTGTGTGTCTAGTTTAGTTTAGTTTAGTTTAGTTTAGTTTATTTATTTAGCACACAAGAGATTGTGCAAGGAGGGAACGAAGCCCAGAAGGCTTGTACATAGTTCCACTCCCGTCAATATCTATGTTTCAAATAAACATCAAGGGACACTTACTGCATGTCAATAAGAGAAAAGAAACCACAAACAAAATCATATCCATCGAGCAGAAAGGTAGGATAGCACATACAAACACACAAGACCAAAAAAAAAAAAAAACTGAAAATAGATACAAGGATAGTAAGATTAGTAAAAAAATAAACATAGATTTCCATCTTGCCCACCTTTCAACGGGAAAAGCACTACAATATAAAATGAACAGCTCATAACGAAATTAGATATTTTTTCAGTTGTGTGTGTGTGTCTGTGTGTCTAACTCGTGTGTGTGTGTCTAACCTCTGTGTGTGTGTGTCTATGTGTGTCTAACCCGTGTGTGTGTGTGTTCCTCCAGGCTGCGACCCTCACTCTAAGTGGTGGGCCTCGGTTGCCGTGGTGATCGTCAACTGGCTGCAGGGCGAAGACGCCGCCGCCGAGAGGCTGTACCCGGCCGTGGAGCACCTGCCCCGTAGCCTAGCAACCACAGAGTAATACACCCCCCGTAGCCTAGCAACTACAGAGTAATACACCCCCCGTAGCCTAGCAACCACAGAGTAATACACCTGCCCCGTAGCCTAGCAACCACAGAGTAATATACACCTGCCCCGTAGCCTAGCAACCACAGAGTAATATACACACACACACACACACACACCTACCTGCCCCGTAGCCTAGCAACCACAGAGTAATACACCCCTACCTGTAGCCTAGCAACCACAGAGTAATACATCTGCCCCGTAGCCTAGCAACCACAGAGTAATACACCTGCCCCGTAGCCTAGCAACCACAGAGTAATACACCTGCCCCGTAGCCTAGCAACTACAGAGTAATATACACAAACACACACACACACACACACACACACACACACACAGCCACACACACACACACACACACAGCCACACACACACACACACACACACACACACACACACCCTCCTCCCCCTCCCTGTCCTAACCATGTGTGTGTGTGTGTGTGTGTTGCAGGTCTCCCCTCCCCAAGGCGTGTGTGAACACGTTCCGGGCGGTGCGCGCCCTGCTGGCCAAGCCGGAGAACTGCGGCCTGAGCCTCAGCTACAGCGACAAGGCCAGCAGCCTGCTGAGAGACAGCCTGGCCCTGCCCCCCCCCTCCTCGCCCTGCTGCAGCAGCCTGGACAAGGTACACACACACACACACACACACACACACACACACACACACACGGGTTAGACACACATAGACACACACACACAGAGGTTAGACACACACACACGGGTTAGACACACACACACACACACGGGTTAGACACACATAGACACATACACACACACACACACACACACACACTCACACACACACACACACACATAACTGTAAAGGTATGGTATCAGGGGACTAGTATTACATTGGGTTAAAAGTTATTGAAGTAAGAGAGCAGCAGTCTGTGAAGCTGAGTAACTTCTGCTCAACATGTTGGGACGTTGCTTGTGGCGTCACCCAGGGGTCAGTGTTGGGGTCCCCCAGGGGTCAGTGTTGGGGTCACCCAGGGGTCAGTGTTGGGGTCACCCAGGGGTCAGTGTTGGGGTCACCCAGGGGTCAGTGTTGGGGTCACCCAGGGGTCAGTGTTGGGGTCCCCCAGGGGTCAGTGTTGGGGTCCCCCAGGGGTCAGTGTTGGGGTCCCCCAGGGGTCAGTGTTGGGGTCCCCCAGGGGTCAGTGTTGGCGTCACCCAGGGGTCAGTGTTGGGGTCCCCCAGGGGTCAGTGTTAGGGTCCCCCAGGGGTCAGTGTTGGGGTCCCCCAGGGGTCAGTGTTGGGGTCCCCCAGGGGTCAGTGTTGGGGTCCCCCAGGGGTCAGTGTTGGGGTCACCCAGGGGTCAGTGTTGGGGTCCCCCAGGGGTCAGTGTTGGGGTCCCCCAGGGGTCAGTGTTGGGGTCCCCCAGGGGTCAGTGTTGGGGTCCCCCAGGGGTCAGTGTTGGGGTCCCCCAGGGGTCAGTGTTAGGGTCCCCCAGGGGTCAGTGTTGGGGTCCCCCAGGGGTCAGTGTTGGGCCCAACATGGTTCATTCTGTATATCAATGACATACGCAGAGTAGCAGAGCTACTGAAGATGGGATTATTTACAGATGATACAAATATTTTCTGTTCTGGGGATAATTTAAAATAACTACTAGAGGACGTCACTACAGAAATGGGTCAATTAAAAATATGGTTTGATAGAAACGAATTATCGTTAAACTTGAGTAAGACAAAGATAATGATATTTTCTTATTCTTACGAGAATTTTTCGATTTGATTCGAGAGGGGGGGTTATAATTTAAGGGGACATTTTAATTTCAAGACGCACAGTATTAGTACTGGAGTACAGGAAAGGGTTTTGTATATCAATCTGTCAAGAATTGAATTGAATAAAAACACCTATGGCGTTTGTTATAGCATTAGCCTGGTCTGAATTATCAGCCAGTAGTTGCTTAAATACCATGGGCTGCATTTCCATTAACCGGTAGTTCGAGCCCCGGCTGGCCACATGTCGAAGTGTCCTTGGGCAAGACACTGAACCCCAAATTGCTCCCAGTGAGCGGGCTGGCACCTTGCATGGTAGCTTGGCCGCCATTGGTGTGTGAATGTGTGTGTGAATGGGTGAATGAGAGGCTGTTGTAAAGCGCTTTGGATAAAGGCGACTATATAAGTCTGTTAACCATTTACAGCTAACGTGTGTGTGTGTGTGTCTCTCTCTGGGCTACACTCTTTCTTTTTGTATGGGTGATATTTACACTGGGATGATGCCGTCTTAAATGAGTCAGCAGGTTTGACGTTTGCACACACACACACACACACACACACACACACACGTACACACACACACACACACACACACACACGCACACACACACACACACACACACACGTACACACGCACGTACACACACTCACACACACACACACACGTACACACACACGTACACACACACGTACACACACACGTACACACACACACGTACACACACACACACACACACACACCCAGCCGCATAAGCGATGGTAGTTGAACAATGCTCCATTACTGTGTTACTCCATCATAACATGAGTGTCGCAGCCAGCCCCCCCGCCCACCCTCCTCTCCCCCCCCCCCCCCTCCCTCCCTCCTCCCCCCCCCCCCCCTCCCTCCCTCCTCTCCCCGCCCCCTCCCTCCTCTCCTCCCCCCCCCTCCTCCCCCCCTTTCAGCCAGCCAGGTCAGAGCTGTGGTGCATTGTAGTTGCATTGCATGTGTGTCTGAGCCCTGTGCAATGTCTCTGCACTGCAACACAGAGATGGACCACACTCTGCTGGACCATGGACACACACACACACACACACACACACACACACACGGACAGACACACACACACACACACACACACACACGGACAGACACACACACACACACACACACACACACACACACGCGGACAGACACACACGCGGACAGACACACACACACACACACACACACACACACACACACGGACAGACACACACACACTCAAATAAACCAAGTGTTATGTGAAGCCTACAGAGCAGCGTTATTCTGTCCTGAACTGGCCTGGTAATGGAGCGTTGTTCTTTTGTGTTTGATGACTTTGTTGTTTGATCGATTGATAGCGTGAAACGTATAAGTTGTGAACTAATAGTAGTGAGCGTCGATGCTTCTCTACGACACTACTGATGACGTATCAGGGTCTTGGAGGGTCGACCCGTTTCATGTTCTGAAGGGCAAGCCCAAAAGGGAGGGGCACTCCAAAACGAGGGGTAGGGGTGACAATTTTGAAATGGTATTGGGCCTAAAGCTTACCTCCCTGTCTCTCTCTCTCTCTCTCTCTCTCTCTCTGTCTCTCTCTCTCTCTCTCCCTCTGTCTCTCTCCCTCTCTCTCCCTCTGTCTCTCTCTCTCTCTATCTGTCTCTCCCTCTCTCTCCCTATGTGTCTCTCTCTGTCTCTGTCTCTGTCTCTCTCTGTCTCTCTCTCCCTCCCTCCCCCTCCCTCTCTCTCTCCCCCTCCCCCTCTCCCTCTGTCTCTCTGTCTCTCTGCCCCTGTCTCTCTCTCTCTCTAACTCCCTGTCTCTCTCTCTCTCCCTCCCCTCCCTCCCCCCCTCCCTCCCCTCCCTCCCCCTCCCCCCCTCCCTCCTCCCTCCCCTCCCCCTCCCCCCCTCCCCTCCCCCCTCCCCCCCTCCCCTCCCCTCCTCCCTCCAGGTAGTGCAGCTCTTGCTGTGTGACCTGCTCCTGGTGATGAGGACCAACGTGTGGAGGCTCCAGCATCAACCCCCCCAGCAGCTCCAGGGGGGGGCCCAGAGCCCCGGCCTCAGCCCAGGGACGGGCTCTGTTCCTGGGGGAGCGGGAGCGGCCACCCAGGCCTCCCCCTCCGAGCTCCAGGGCTTCCAGCAGGACCTCAGCTCCCTACGCAAGCTGGCACAGAGCTTCAGACCCGCCATGCGCAGGGTAGGAGGGGAGACACACACACACACACACACGCACGCACACACACACACACACACACACACACACACACACACACACACACACAGAGTTTCAGACCAGCCATACGCAGGGTAGGAGAGACACACACACACACACACACACACGCACACACACACACACACACACACACACAGAGCTTCAGACCAGCCATGCGCAGGGTAGGAGAGAGACACACACACACACACACACACACACACGCACCCAGACCCAGGCAGGTGCAGGTGAACACCTGTGTGTGTTGTGTTCATGCACGGCCATCTCTGCATGTTTACATTTAGTCATCGACGAAAACCTGATCTGATGAGTTCCCTGCACAGGGCTGCACAGAGAGAAGCCATCTGACGGGGACCTCATTAAACACTTAATCAGCCATGAGGGGTCATTTGACCCCTGTGAGTACTAGTGGTCTTTGTGTGTAAATAGCAGGTTAGCATTTTAAAGAGTTGTTTAAAGAGTGTTAGGTAGGTTAGTAGCTCTCGTAGGTTAGTAGGCACGGCTGTTCTAGTGTCAACTGTCACTTAGATTTAACTGTCACTTAGGTTTAACTGTCACTTAGATTTAACTGTCACTTTCAAATTTGAAATCAGATTTGACAGTTGGTGTAGTGCTGTTCTAGTGTTAACATCAGCCCATGTCGGTGACGCCCCCATCCCCTTCAACCATCCCCTTCACCAACAGTCCTGCAGCCCCCTCTGCTGGCCAGACGCCGGCGTTGCTCCCCACACTTGACTAAAATGTTTCCAGTTTTCGTCGACTGAAACTAAAGAAGGACAGAAACATGACGACATGTGACTGAGACCAACGTGTCTACAGACCAAGACTGATGATGTCACACAGCCTGCCAACACTAACACTGACACACACACACACTCCTCTCCTATCCTCTTCTCCCCCTCTCCTCTCCTCCTCTCCTCCTCTCATCCCTCTCTCCTTCTCTCTCCTCCTCTCCTCTCTCCTCTTCTCCCCCTCTCCTCTCCTCCTCTCCTCCTCTCATCCCTCTCTCCTCCTCTCCTCTCCTCCTCAGCTGTTCCTCCACGAGGCCACGGCCAGGTTGATGGCGGGCGCCAGCCCCACGCGGACCCACCAGCTGCTGGACCGCTCGCTACGACGCAGAGCCACGCCCGGGGCCAGGACAGGTGAGGGGGTGGGGGGGTCATTGTTCATTTTCATTAACCGGCGGTTCGAGCCCCGGCTGGCCACATGTCGAGGTGTCCTTGGGCAAGACACTGAACCCCAAATTGCTCCCAGTGAGCGGGCCGGCGCCTTGCATGGCAGCTTGGCCGCCGTTGGTGTGTGAATGTGTGTGTGAATGTGTGAATGAGAGGCCGTTGTAAAGAGCTTTGGAATAAGGAGCTATATAAGTACAGTCCATTTACCATTTACTTATA
>NW_027663330.1:10000-19714 GCF_963989245.1 Nansenia antarctica | reverse complement strand
CTGCCTCTGTGTGTGTGTGTGTGTGTGTGTGTGTGTGTGTGTGTCAGGTGGCGGGCTACCCTAAGAGAGCCCTGGAGATCCAGGGAGAAGGTACACACACACACACACACACACACACACATTTACATTTACATGTTTGGCATTCAGCAGACGTCTTATTCCAAAGCGACTTACAATCGATACATTTGACTAAGCAAGTGAATCATCAATCCACCAGTCGTAGCAGGAAGAGTAATCCAGCTCAGGCCAGTGGCGGGATGACCTCCATGCAGATACACGTGTTGCCACGTGTGGGTCAGAGGGGGGGAAGGACAGGAAGAGTTGAGTGTCGTCTGCGTAGCTGTGGTAGGAGAACCCATGTGAGGAGATAACCGAGCCAAGAGACTTGGTATAGAGGGAGAACAGTAAGGGCCCTAGGACAGAGCCCTGAGGGACCCCAGTGGTATAGAGGGAGAACAGTAAGGGCCCTAGGACAGAGCCCTGAGGGACCCCATTGGTATAGAGGGAGGGAGAACAGTAGGGGCCCTAGGACAGAGCCCTGAGGGACCCCAGTGGTATAGAGGGAGAACAGTAAGGGCCCTAGGACAGAGCCCTGGGGGGACCCCAGTGGTATAGAGGGAGAACAGTAAGGGCCCTAGGACAGAGCCCAGGGGGACCCCAGTGGTATAGAGGAGGGAGAACAGTAAGGGCCCTAGGACAGAGCCCTGAGGGACCCCAGTGGTATAGAGGTGAGAACAGTAAGGGCCCTAGGACAGAGCCCTGAGGGACCCCATTGGTATAGAGGGAGAACAGTAGGGGCCCTAGGACAGAGCCCTGAGGGACCCCAGTGGTATAGAGGGAGAACAGTAAGGGCCCTAGGGACAGAGCCCTGGGGGACCCCAGTGGTATAGAGGGAGAACAGTAAGGGCCCTAGGACAGAGCCCAGGGGGACCCCAGTGGTATAGAGGGAGAACAGTAAGGGGCCCTAGGACAGAGCCCTGAGGGACCCCAGTGGTATAGAGGGAGAACAGTAAGGGCCCTAGGACAGAGCCCTGAGGGACCCCAGTGGTATAGAGGGAGAACAGTAAGGGCCCTAGGACAGAGCCCAGGGGGACCCCAGTGGTATAGAGGGAGAACAGTAAGGGCCCTAGGACAGAGCCCTGAGGGACCCCAGTGGTATAGAGGGAGAACAGTAAGGGCCCTAGGACAGAGCCCTGAGGGACCCCATTGGTATAGAGGGGAGAACAGTAGGGGCCCTAGGACAGAGCCCTGAGGGACCCCAGTGGTATAGAGGGAGAACAGTAAGGGCCCTAGGACAGAGCCCTGGGGGACCCCAGTGGTATAGGAGGGAGAACAGTAAGGGCCCTAGGACAGAGCCCAGGGGAACCCAGTGGTATAGAGGAGGAGAACAGTAAGGGCCTTAGGACAGAGCCCTGAGGGACCCCAGTGGTATAGAGGGAGAACAGTAAGGGCCCTAGGACAGAGCCCTGGGGGGACCCCAGTGGTATAGAGGGAGAACAGTAAGGGCCCTAGGACAGAGCCCTGGGGGACCCCAGTGGTATAGAGGGAGAACAGTAGGGGCCCTAGGACAGAGCCCTGGGGGACCCCAGTGGTATAGAGGGAGAACAGTAGGGGCCCTAGGACAGAGCCCTGAGGGACCCCAGTGGTGAGGGTTCGTGGAGAAGACAGCGATTCTCTCCAGGTCACCTGGTAGGAGCGACCCGCCAGGTAGGAAGCAAACCAGGAGTGTGGTGCGGTGCCAGAGATGCCCAGTTCTGAGAGGATGGAGAGAGAGAAGGATCTGGTGGTTGACTGTGTGGAAGGCAGCAGACAGGTCCAGGAGAATGAGAACAGAGGAGAGGGAGGAAGCTTGAGCAGAGTGGAGGGCTTCCGTGACAGCAAGGAGAGCAGTCTCAGTGGAGGGGAGGGGAGGTGACAGCAAGGAGAGCAGTCTCAGTGGAGGGGAGGGGAGGTGACAGCAAGGAGAGCAGTCTCAGTGGAGGGGAGGTGACAGCAAGGAGAGCAGTCTCAGTGGAGGGGAGGGGACAGCAAGGAGAGCAGTCTCAGTGGAGGGGGAGGGGAGGTGACAGCAAGGAGAGCAGTCTCAGTGGAGGGGATGGTGACAGCAAGGGAGCGCAGTCTCAGTGGAGGGGGAGGTGACAGCAAGGAGAGCAGTCTCAGTGGAGGGGAGGGGAGGTGACAGCAAGGAGAGCAGTCTCAGGGGAGGGGGAGGGGAGGGGGAGGTGACAGCAAGGAGAGCAGTCTCAGTGGAGGGGAGGGGAGGTGACAGCAAGGAGAGCAGTCTCAGTGGAGAGCCGAGACAACATCTAAAAGTGAGTGTTTAAAAGTGGGTAACGCGATTAGAGTGGGTGAGTTTTAGTGTCAACTGCAACACATAATTGCAGGTTCTGGGTAAGGACCACCCTGACGTGGTTAATTGCGGGTGTTAATTGCAGGTCCTGGTAAGGACCACCCTGACGTGGTTAATTACGGGTGTTAATTGCAGGTCCTGGGTAAGGACCACCCTGACGTGGTTAATTGCGGGGTGTTAATTGCAGGTCCTGGGTAAGGACCACCCTGATGTGGCGAAGCAGCTGAACAACCTGGCGCTCCTCTGCCAGAACCAGGGCAAGTACGAGGAGGTGGAGGTCTACTACCGCCACGCCCTGCAGATCTACCAGACCCAGCTGGGCCCTGACGACCCCAACGTGGCCAAGACCAAGAACAACCTGGTAGGGAGGGAGGAGGAAGGGAGGAGAGGAGGGAGGAGGGAGGAGAGGGGGGAGGAGAGGGAGGGAGGGAGGGAGGAAGGGCAGGATTAAAGTTCTCCGTCGCTACGACGGATTCCGTCAATTTATTCCAAGTTGCGACGGATTTATTCCAAGTTGTGACGGATTTTACCTGGTGTAATATGATTTGTAGAGGCATACAATCTATTTTGATGTTGGTATTAGTAGGGGTGTAACGATACATCGATTCATTGACTAACGATCTGATTACATCGACGCAATGTAAAAATATCGATCTATATCGTCATCTTAAATGCGCGCAGAGGGAGAGAGACTTGAAAAAAGATACGAATGTTTTTCATTTTTGATGAGAGACAGTAAGTCTATCCCTTTTAATATATTTTGGAACATCTCTCTGAACAGGGACGTTAACATACTCGCGTTCGCAATGTGTGACTCGCATTCACCGTGTGTGACTGTCTGTCTCCTGGCTCGGCTCCACTTCTCGGCTCCTCCTCCTCTCGCGTTCGGCAATCTCCGGTGATCTTCGGAAATGTTCGGCTTGTGTGGGTGCGTCTAATGAGAGTGCGTCTAACGGGAGTCTAATGGGCGAATACATTGACCGTTTTGGGACACCAAAGATATTTTTTAACATCTACTCTTCGAGGCGAATCCAGTCAGACCAATATCAGACCTGCTGGACGTGTGTGACACGTGTGTGGACGTGTGTGTGTGTGTGTTGTGTGTGTGTGTGTGCGTGTGTGACTGGATGTCTCTCTGAACCTGTGTGTGTGTGTATGTTAATGAGCTGTATGTTAATTACCACTTATTACAATTGATAATTGTGTTAGATTGGCAATATGATATCGCGTCATATCGATCATATCGTCATATCGATCTTGAATCGAATCGAATCGAAATCGTATCGTGACTGACATTGTGAAATCGTCAAACATTGTATCGTCATACAAACAAATCGATATAATATCGTATCGTGATGAAGCTGGTGATTTACACCCCTAGGTATTAGGTATATAAATGATATATAATAGCCTATATAGCCTACATATAGCGCCTTTATTGGCTAACAACTATGCGACAGTAACAGAGCGGGGTGCACTGACGCTGAACCCCTCATAGTGATAAGTAGGTGGACATGGCGCGTGGTGCTGAAATAGCCGACATGCGGTGTGTGGTTTGAAAAAAGTAACGCCAGCTCAGTAAATCATTCAAACTTAATGTTTACTTATAGGCTATGTGAATCTGACTGCACCACACATGTGAACAGTAACAAAGCAAATGCAGTTTAATTTTATGAAAAACATTGACAACAAAATCGGCGCAAAAAAATAATAAAGCTGAATCCGCTTAGCCTATATGCTTCTGAAACGACAGAGCAAACACGCTACATTACTAGGGATAATAATTACTAATAATTACAATGAGCCAATAGAAAAAATAATATTAGGCTATTTAAATCTCACTTAACGAGGAAAACTGGCATCTCCCATCGGTCACTATTTGTTGGCTATCTGGTGATATGGACGTCTTTGAGTGTCTAGAAAAGCGCTCTATAAAATCTAATGTATTATTATGATTTATTATTATTATGGACGTCACTTTAATCCGGCAGTTCTCAAGGTTTTTATGCACCAATCGATTCCTCTAGTGCGTCTTTTATCACATTCATTGACGAAAAGACGACTCGCATGTATATTCCCATTCCTCTTTAAATGCCCTGTTTTCACCGTCAACTTTCCTCTTTAGACCTTTGGAGAGTGACATTATGTTTCTCTTGCTAGCTAGAAGGTTAAATGTTTAGCTAACTTCACCCGGCACGCAAACAACCAATCCAATAATAGTGTGACCTTGTAAGTCTGGGAGGAGGGGGGAATAATTATCAGAATAAAACTTTGTTAAATAATTATTTGAATACGTTAGGCTGCGCTACATCGTCAGTCCACACATTTATTATTCAAAACTATGGAAAAGGGGTGAAACTACGTTTCAACGTTGTTGAGAATCACAACACAAACTCGCTAGTCAAGCCAAAATACTGCAGCGAAATGGATTGGACTGCTACCTAATTAACTAGAACACTACTTTACATTGTTACCTAGTTAACTAGAAGACTACTTTACATTGTTACCTAGTTAACTAGAACACTACTTTACATTGTTACCTAGTTAACTACAACACTACTTTTACATTGTTACCTAGTTAACTAGAAGACTACTTTACATTGTTAGCAGGCTCACAAAACAAGCCGTGTTAGTTGACTAGCGATGTGTCGTTGATTTTCGACAACGCGGAAATGTATTCACATTTTTCGAAAAAAAGTCAAAGCATTAGAACGTAGAACGGAAAATCGCACGCGCGCTTTTGCGCATGGAAAGCCACCGGCCCTGATTTGGCCTGAATTTTTTTTTCAGTCAGGAGATTTTTTTGGGCTTTAATCCCTGGAAGGGGGAGGAGGGAGGGGGGAGGGAGGAGAGAGGGAGGGGGAGGAGGAGAGGGGGGGAGGGGAGGGGTGGGAGGGAGGTGGAGGGAGGGAGGAGAGGGATGGAGGAGAGGGGGGGGAGGGGTGGGAGGGAGGAGAGGGATGGAGGAGAGGGAGGGAGGTGGAGGGGGGGGAGGGAGGGAGGTGGAGGGAGGGAGGAGAGGGGAGGGGGAGGGAGGAGAGGGAGGTGGAGGGAGGGAGGGAGGGGGAGGGAGGGAGGAGAGGGATGGAGGAGAGTAGGGGAGGAGAGGGGGGGAGGAGAGGGGGGGGGGAGGAGAGGGGGGGAGGAGAGGGGAGGTGGAGGGAGGGAGGGGGAGGGAGGAGAGGGGGGGGAGGGAGGAGAGGGATGGAGGAGAGGAGAGGGAGGGAGGGGAGGGAGGGGGGGGGAGAGGGAGGAGAGGGAGGGGGGGGGGGGGTAGGGGAGGGACATCTACCAGACCAAGCTAGGCCCAGACGTCCCCTCCCTGACCTTTGACCTCTGTGTCCCCCCTGACCTTTGACCTCTGACCTCTGTGTCCCCAATCCCCCTGACCCCTGACCTCTGTGCCCCCAGGCCTCCTGCTACCTGAAGCAGGGGAAGTACAGGGAGGCGGAGGTTCTGTACAAGGAGATCCTGACCCGGGCCCACGAGAAGGACTTCGGCTCCGTGGACGGTGAGCAACCTAGCCTCCACCTAGCCGCCACCTAGCCTCCACCTAGCCTCCACCTAGCCTCCACCTAGCCATCCACCTAGCCTCCACCTAGCCTCACCTAGCCGCCACCTAGACTCCACCTAGCCTCCACCTAGCCTCCACCTAGCCTCCACCTAGCCTCCACCTAGCCGCCACCTAGCCACCTAGCCACCTAGCCTCTAGCCTCTAGCCACCTAGCCTCCTAGCCACCTAGCCTCCTAGCCCTCCTACCCTCCACCTAGCCACCTAGCCTCCTAGCCACCTAGCCACCTAGCCTCCACCTAGCCACCTAGCCTCCTCCTAGCCTCCTAGCCTCCTTGCCACCTAGCCACCTAGCCTCCTAGCATCCTAGCCTCCTAGCCATCTAGCCCCAACCTAGTTTAGGTCAGGGTTCGGGTTAGGAAGGGGTTATGGTTAGGGTCAGGTCGTAGGGTCAGGGTCGTCCCAAGGATCCCATTTAGCATCTTTCTGTCCGCTGCTCCTGGCAGCGCTGGGCTCTAACCACGCGCTCTGGAACTCACCCACGTCCCACAAGACGGCCGACAAGATGGCCGACATGGAACTCTGTCAGGGATCAACAGGACATGTGAGGGCACCGTGTCTCACCCCCCCCCCTCCCCCCCCCGTATTGAATGTAAACGACGTTTTGACAGCCATTTTGTGAGTGTCAGCCATTTTGTGTTGGAGGTTTCGATGGATGACTTTCATATTTTTATACTTTCTACTTTTCCTGTTACCACATTAATGATAATAGTCCAAAGACAGAAGGGAGTGTGTGTGTGTGTGTGTGTGTGTGTGCAGGGCTGCCAAGTTTCACCAAAAGTTTGGAGTGAGATTTGGCGGTGGAGCGACCCAAAACTGTGCACGTTTTGGCAGCGGCGGCCCCTCTCTCCCACGCCAATTATTTGTGCTAGTTTCCTGCAATTTTACATGTTGTTCATAATAAACCAGCACAAGAAATTAAAATAATGAACATTTTATAAAACAAGACAAAATATGAAATCTTAATAAACAAATACAGTAGCCTACAGACTCTAAAAGAAAATTGGCCCCATCAACAGGACTCAGCCCCTTGGTCAGAAGCAGAAAGACCCTTGGTCATCATCTTATATATAGTGCATTGCTCATAGATGGCTATCATGTTATACAGTACATACCAGGGTTTTTCCCCCAAAAAATTTGAGGGACCCCCAATTGTTGTATTTGTATTGTAAATTGTAATTATTATTATTATTATTAATGTACCTGGTTATGTTACAGTAGAGAAACAAAAAACAGTTACCAAAACGGAGTATTTACTAGCTAATTGGCAAAAGATTGGCGTGGTGCAACCGAAATTAGTAAACAACTAGTTTGAAACTAGCTAGTAACAACTAGGGGTTTAGTAACTACAAAATGACTTACGCCAAATTGGTGCAACCCAGTCCAGTAGGCTACCAGATACGATGTTGTAATGTATGCACATATTTTGCTACCACGGTTGCCAGATGGAATTGTCCAGCCCAACCAGTCTAAAAGCTGCCGAATCCACCCGTCCAGTGTGACCAAAAGTAGCCCAATCTGGCAACCCTGCTTGCTACGTTCTTGCAGCTCGCGTGAACACAGGTTCTTCCATCTGCACTCGCCTGCCACTTCCATTGCAGACTCAAGTTAACGCGCGTGCAGAAAGATGCCACGAAACTCATGTCCGGTAGCTTTCTTTCAAGGAATTTCAAAAATAAAAGTCCCGTAAAACAAATTGTTTTTTTCGCCGTGAGAAATAGAGATGCGGCGTGAGAACTGGTTGAAATGCGTGAGTCTCACAGCGATTGCGTGAGACTTGGCAGCTCTGTGTGTGTGTGTGTGTGTGTGTGTGTGTGTGTGTGTGTGTGTGTGTGTGTGTGTACGTACGGTACAGAGGTGTGTGTGTGATTTGTGGAAAGGGAAACAACTCAACTTTGTAGGTCTTTATAGACGGCTTGTTTGATTGGGCGCTGTCAGATTCCTTCTGACCAATGGCAGCACAGAATGTGAAGAGACGAAAGTCTCATCTGTCTCACACTTCCTGGGTTCCATTTCCTCCTGTTCTTCTTCTGAAGTAGCCAATCATACTCTGTTTCCTGTCTGCTAGCAGCCAATCATGCTCTGTTTCCTGTCTGCTAGTAGCCAATCATACTCTGTTTCCTGTCTGCTAGTAGCCAATCATACTCTGTTTCCTGTCTGCTAGTAGCCAATCATACTCTGTTTCCTGTGTGAGGGAGGGTCAGAGATGGAACACAGGAAGTGTCGGTTGTTAAAGGAGCACTTCACAAAAAAAATTATTTTCATGTATATAAATAAATATGAGTATACGTATATATATGAGTGTATATGTTACGGTACATGTGGGAAAACTAGGGTTAGGGTTAGGTGCTAGGGTGCTACGGTTAGGGGTAGGGTTAGGGTTAGGGGTAGGGGTAGGGTTAGGGTTAGACATGCCAGCATGTACCAAGTCACCCTAGCACCTAACCCTAACCCTAGTTTTCCCACATGTACCGTAACATATATATATATATATGAGTATGAGTATATAACCTAAATACGATTAGGATATCTATGAGGCCTGCAATGCACCATAATCAACATAATAATAATAATATATTCTTTGGACTGATGAGAAATATTAGAAAAAGGGTTTTTGAGTGAAGTGCACCTTTAATGCAGGCAGCAGTGTCATGTGACACTTCTGTCTTCTTATTTTGATTAAAGTTTCATTTGTACTTTTGTATTTGACGCCTGCTTGTTGATTGAAACACTTCTGAATGTTTGTTTTGATTTTGATTGTTTCATTCATGACCATAGTTTTTTTTTTTTATTGCTGTTGATTTGGGAACGATTTATACTTTTGTGTTGTCTCTTCTCTTTGGTTTTCATTCCTCGTCTTCTTCATCATCATCATCATCATCATCTTCTTCTTCTGATCTGCTTTTCTCAGCGAAATTGTGTAAAAACTTTTTTTTTTACCGTATTACCTTTAAGATTTGACCTGCTGCTTGTTCAGTGTTATTGTGTCTCATCTCTCATCTGCACGTAATAAATATGTTGAATGTCACCTGTTCTCTCTCTCCTGATTAGTTGAACGTGGGGGGCGAGGGGGGGGGGGGGGGAGGTGATTGGGGGGAGGGGGGGAGGTGATTGGGGGGAGGAGGGGGGAGGGAGGTGATTGATTGAAGGTGGGGGGAGGAGGAGGAGGTAGCTTGTTCATATGAGGGCTAGCTTGTTAATATCTCATATATTTTCTCATCATATTTCTCACTGGCACAGCACCAGAATATCTGAAAGATCTTTTGGTGGCATATCAGCCCAATAGAGCTCTCAGGTCGTCTGCTAGCATATCAGCCCAATAGAGCTCTCAGGTCTTCTGCTAGCATATCAGCCCAATAGAGCTCTCAGGTCGTCTGCTAGCATATCAGCCCAATAGAGCTCTCAGGTCTTCTGTTAGTCAATTTGTCCAGGTCGGCCGGTGTCATATCAGCACACCTGGGGGTTTGCACTGAAGTACCTTCGTCCTCTCCTTCTGATTCATAATTTAAGTCAAATGTTATATTTGGAAATATATCCATCTTCTCTTTCTGTTGTAGGCTAGGCTATGACCGTTAATGTAGTCTAATTAACGGTAATTTAACACCTGTGCGGCGGAGTGATACATATAGTTAAAAGTCCCAGTGCTGTTATACTGTATATCGTAACTCATGGAATGCCTCTTGTCCAATCAAATTACTTGGTCGGAACTAACTGTTGTATAATGCCAGTTTACATTACTAGGGATACAACCTCAGCACATAGTCAAGACTAAAAACCCATCTTTTTAATATCG
>NW_027663331.1:35000-37000 GCF_963989245.1 Nansenia antarctica | reverse complement strand
GTCCACACACACACTGTACACACACTGTACACACAGCTCTGTGCTCTACGTGGCTCAGTGCAGGGCTTGAACAAGGTCTGCTCTGACCTACTTCTCACTCAGCGCTCTCTACATACGGTAAAGACTGACAGACAGACAGACAGACAGCAGAACAGGCAGACAGACAGACAGAGACAGACAGGCAGGCAGACAGACAGACAGCAGAACAGGCAGACAGACAGCAGAACAGACAGACAGACAGGCAGACAGGCAGACAGACAGACAGCAAAACAGACAGACAGCAGAACAGACAGACAGACAGACAGCAGAACAGGCAGACAGACAGACAGCAGAACAGACAGACAGCAGAACAGGCAGACAGACAGACCTACAGACTGACAGACAGCAGAACAGACAGACATCAGAACAGGCAGACAGACAGACAGACAGGCAGACAGGCAGACAGGCAGACAGACAGACAGACAGCAAAACAGACAGACAGACAGACAGCAGAACAGACAGCAGAACAGACAGACAGACAGCAGAACAGGCAGACAGACAGACAGCAGAACAGACAGACAGCAGAACAGGCAGACAGACAGACCTACAGACTGACAGACAGCAGAACAGACAGACATCAGAACAGGCAGACAGACAGACAGACAGGCAGACAGGCAGACAGGCAGACAGACAGACAGACAGCAAAACAGACAGACAGACAGACAGCAGAACAGACAGCAGAACAGACAGACAGACAGCAGAACAGGCAGACAGACAGACAGCAGAACAGACAGACAGCAGAACAGGCAGACAGACAGACCTACAGGCAGACAGACAGCAGAACAGACAGACAGACAGAAAGACAGCCAGGTAGGTAAAAGGAGGCAGCAGGAGTCACACAGCATTTTAGGAAAACCCTGGTTTGTTTGGTTGGAGGGGGAGTGTCATTGTGGTTCTCACTGTTTTGGGCTCCAACCCCCCCCCCCCCACCCCTCGTCCCTCCCTCCTTTCTTTGCTCTCCTCTCCTCCCTCCCTCCCTCCCCTCCCTCCCTCCAGTGAAGCAGCAACAAAGAGGGGCCCTTCTGCAGGCGGAGGTGTTAACAGCAGACTGACAGGGCTGAGCCTGGAGAAGCCATCTTAAAATCTGCTCCACCGCATACACACCGGCTGTGTGTGAGTGTGTGAGTGTGTGTGTGTGTGTGTGTGCGTGCGGGGGCGGATATGTTTTTAATTCGAGCGTCTCCGCAGTAACCTTTATTGAGGAAATGTTCTTTTCATCAGAGCAAAGCCGGCGCATATCTCCCACATCCCCATTCACACCCACACACGCACCTTTTGTCCCACAGGCCGTGGAACAGTTTCCCCTCGGCCTGATTTAAACAGTAAAAAAAGAAGAGCTGTTTTTGTGTGAGAGAGATTCACATTCGGTCGACATGGACACTGGGCAGGGTTAGGGGCAGGGCCAGGGTTGCCAGATGGGATTGACAATTTCCAGCCTAACCACAGTCTAAAAACCACTAAATCCACCAAAAAATCTGGCAACCCTGGGCAGGGCCGACCACTTGAGCTAAAATGTCTTGTTGTAACTACGTCAGGTAGGGGGGGGGGGGTTCCTAGTTTGCTGTCGAGTCCTGGTTGAATCTCAGCCTGTCTCCTATTACCATACAGTTGGGGGGGGCTGAGCATGGCTGTGCATGGCTGACCAGCAGGGCTGTTGGGACCCACAACACCTGCAGCTGGCCCAGGTTAGTGTGTGACACACACACACACACACACCCCTGTGCATGTGGGCCATTGTCACAGGGTCTCACAGGTCCCCTCAGCTCATTCAGAGCTGACAATAGCAGGACGGATAAGACAGGGAGTGAGAGAGAGAGAGCAGGGGAGGAAAAAAAAAGGAGGGGGGGTGAAATAAAGTAAGATAGGTTAGGGCCAGGGCTAGTCTACACCCTGGGGAGGGCTGGGTTAGTCTACGCCCTGGGGAGGGCCGGTCTACACCCTGGGGAGGGACGGTCTACACC
>NW_027663331.1:10000-32500 GCF_963989245.1 Nansenia antarctica | reverse complement strand
GACATCCAGGACACCCCTGTCATGTGATCACTCACTATAGCAACAGTCTGAGCAGGAGAGAGAGAGAGAGAGAGAGAGACAGAGACAGAGACAGAGAGAGAGACAGAGAAAGAGACAGAGAGAGACAGAGAGAGGCAGAGAGAGACAGAGAGACAGAAAGACAGAGAGTTAGAGCAGCAGAGAGAGAGAGCGAGAGAAAGAGAGTCAGAGCAGCAGAGAGAGAGAGAGACAGAGAGACAGAGAGAGAGAGACGTGTATCCCTATTAAAAGCCAGATCAAAACAAAGTAGACCTCAACATGACCTCCACATTATATCAACATGTCGAACATCCCCTGTCATGCGAAGGGTCGTCCAGCGCCCAGAGAGAGAGGGAGAGAGAGAGAGAGAGAGAGAGGAGCTAGCCAACAAGCCATCTCTCCAACGGCTTCGTACCTAATAAAAGAAGCCGTGAGGTTGAGGATGGATTTCAGGAGCCGTCGGGGGCCCGGGACTGACGCGGTTCTTGCCAGACAACAGCGAGACAAAATGATTATGTTACGTCGCGTTACGCAACGCAATGCTAGCCCGGGAGAACGTCAACACATGGCTCTGGTTCTGGAGTCTGAGTCTGAGGGGTCTCGGTTGTTCTGGGTCTGGGCCGCAGATGCGGATGAGGTTTCGGGCCAACAGAAATTAAAGAAAAGTGGAGAGAGAGAGAGAGAGAGAGAGAGAGCGAGACAGAGACAGCGAGAGAGAGAGAGAGAGAGAGAGAGAGACAGAGAGAGAGAGACAGAGAGAGAGAGATTTCCATGTCGTAGCTGCTCGTAGTAGACCCGTTCATCTGCGAAAGGGTTGTTGTTTAGTTTTTTATAAAATGATCCTCAGCGGTGGTGTGGCTGGCGGGCCTGGCTGACTTCAGGATGTCAGGAGTCGAGCAGCGAGAGATTAAGCCGGCCGGCGGCCTGGGATTCACACAGTTCCACCATTTTGGGGGGGGAAGTGTTTTGGGAGAGAGCCCTGCTGCTAACCTGCGGCTCACCGTTTGCGCGAGACACCGTGCGTTCGGGGAGCTTCTCCGATGGCCTGCGAAACTAAAACCCCTCGACTCCTTCTACACTCCTTCTACACTCCTCCTGTCTGTCTCGGGAAGGACAGGAGGACAGAGAGGATCGGGACCAGGTCCGGGAGGGGGGGGGGTGTTAGCCGAGCCCAGAGCCGTGGATGAGCCTAATGCAGATTGGCAGGCAGATCAGATTACCCTGTCAGGGGGGGCCGGGGACGGACGGCGCCGCAGGAGCACGCTGACAGACGACAGGAAGGAGGGCTGGGACGGACGGACGGACCACACAGACAGACAGACGCAGACACAGACACACACACACACACAGTAACGTAGCAACTAACAAACACATTGATGCAGCGGAGGCGGTGGATAAGAGTCTATCTGTACCCGTCTGTAATCAGATGTGAGAGGAGCTACTGAGCTCCACAGCTACAGCACAGCCACGGTCCTGCTTTCAAACTGGAACTCTTACTTATACACTTATTACAACACTGCATAGTATCCCCCATATCCCTGGTTTATAACTCCCTGTACCCCTGGTTTATAACCCCCTGTATCCCTGGTTTATAACCCCCTGTACCCCTGGTTTATAACCAGGGTTCGAGTTATGTGGGAGCCAATGGGCGCTGAGCTCCCATAAGGAAGGTCTGAGCTCCCATGAAAGCAGTAAAATCATACATCTGTGGGGGTCGCTAATAATACATTACCACAGCCATTATTTGATCAAAAATGTCAATGTAATGAGTATTATTTATATGATAAATATTCTAAAATAAACACGTTTTCCAAAAGAACTACGCGCACCAGCATTAATCTCCTGTGAATGACAGTATGCCTTTGACTGCCTGCACTTTACCACCAAGACACTATGGGGCGCAGTAGAATATTGTGCAACAGCAGAATATGATCGTTGAGAGCTTGCGAACGTGAAAACACGATTATTGAGAAGAAAACATTCAGTAGCTAGCTATCATGCCACCCCAAAAAAAGGCCACTGCTGCCGACCGAGTCGACAAACCTGGAAAGTTTCGGGTTTTCATCCAAGAAACCAAACTTGAATTCAGCTTCACCTGAGTGCACCAGTGCTTCCGAAGAAAGTAGCAGAACTCACCTCCAGTATGTATAAGGAGACAGCTAGTTCGTTCAGGGCAGCCTATACTGTCGCTAAAGAAAGGATGCCTTATACAAAACTGAATCCAATTATGAAACTTAATGAGATGAATGGCGCGACAGTTGGCCCCTGCTCACCGATCCGATCATTCATGTGCCCAGATTGGAGAGCACATTGCACAAGAGATGAAACAAATTCATTTATAATGTCAAATCACTTGATTCCCGTAGTAGCATAACATTAGATGAAAGCACAATTCATGGACGAGCATACATGATTATTTATGTCAGGTGCGATGTCACTGGAAATGGAGATGTGGACAATGTGTCGTGCTAACAGGGAAAGTGAATGGACTGTATAGCAAAAACAACAAAATGATTGGCCGAGATACCCGTGACTATCGCTTATAGCTGTTGTTTCATGTGGTGCTGTTGATGTGGTGAAATGAGTAGCCTATGGCTAATTAAAACTTGTAAGTCCCAACGCTGTGTGGGCATGATTCGCGCGCGTGCATGAGAACATTTTGCACTGTTATTTTGGAGACCCCCACAAAGCTCAGCTTATAACTCGAACCCTGTTTATAACCCCCTGTACCCCTGGTTTATAACCCCTGTACCCCTAGTTTATAACTGTATGTGTCCCCATGGTGAGCCTGGCTGTCCAAAGGGGGACGGTGTAGGACCGTGAGACACATACACACACACTCACACACACACACACACACACACACACACACACACACAGGTGTTACACACCCAGAGTAGCTCTGGTTCTGCTCTAAAAACAGACTCGACCCGGTTTCCCCGGTACCGCACAGAACCCCTCTGGGTGCTTCGAGGAGGCTCTTCCACCGCCACGGTCAGAGAGGGAGACAGAGCGAGAGAGAGAGAGAGAGAGAGAGAGAGAGAGAGAGAGAGAGAGAGCGACAGAGAGAGAGAGAGAGAGAGACAGAGAGACAGAGCGAGAGAAAGTGAGAGGGAGCGAGAGAGAGAGAGAGAGCGAGAGAGAGAGAGAGAGAGAGAGAGAAAGTGAGAAAGAGCGAGAGAGAGCGAGAGAGAGAGAGACTGGAGAAGGAGAGAAAGAGGAGCGAATAATGGCGAGGGCTGTGGGGTATGGTGCGTGAGGTGCAGAATGATGGTGATGTACGAGGAACCATTAGAACCCGTACAGAAGAGAAGAGGGAGGGAGGGAGCCCCAGCAGACGGAGAGAAAGAGCAAGCACAAGCACTGATTCATACACCTCCGTCCTCTCCCCTCCTCTCCCCCCCCCTCTCTCTCTCTCTCTCCCCTCTTCCCTCTCTCTCTCTCTCTGTCTGGTAATTGAGCTCAAAGGGAGGCCTGCTGGAAGTGAAATAAATGAACTTTCATCTCTCAGACACACACATGCCCGGGCTCCGTCGCCCAGGCGCAGCAGGAAAAACGCAGAAACGCTTTTCGCGGTGAAAAAAAAAAACGGAGAAGAAGAAATAAGCTGTGTTCTTACGGGACGTCTCCAGGTAGTACACCGCTCCCGGGCCGAAAGCTCTCGTTTTTCAAACGTTTGGTGTGTGCGTGTAAGTGTGTGTGTGTGTGTGTGTGTGTGTGTGTGTGTGTGTGTGTGTGTGTACTGAACAAGACTCCGACAGCCACCGCTCTTTAACTAGAATAACAAGGGTTATAAATTCCGATTACGACGGAAAATATTGAATTAAAATACTAAAAAATATAAAACACACACACACACACACACAGCCACACACACACAGCCAGAGCCAGAGAAGCGAGCGTGGTGACGGGGATTCTGGGATTCCTCCGCCGGTGTCGGGCCGGCGTTAATGGAGGAACAGGACTCAGGAGTAGACGAGTCACACCTCCCTGTCTCGCACACACACACACACACACACACACACACACACTCACCTCCCTGTCTCACACAAACACACACACCTCCCTGTCTCTCTCACACACACACACACACACACACATACCTCGCTGTCACACACACACACACACACACACCTCGCTGTCACACACACACACACACACACACACCTCGCTGTCACACACACACACACACACACACCTCGCTGTCACAAAAAGCCAGGCGCCACGGTTACGGCTGCTGCTTTAAGCCCAATTTATACTTCTGCGTAAAATCGACGGCGTAACCTACGCATAGCCTTGCGTAGGCCCGCAGGCTACGGCGTAGGTTGACGCGCACCACTCCAAAAATGTAACTACGCGGCAGTGCCTACGCAACCATAAGCTCTGTGATTGGTCCGCTTGGTAGCACATGATTCCGACATGACTCCGACTCTCTCGTCGGCCAAAATGCGGAAGCCATGACAGAAATGTCATTTACTTTTTCTGTAATTACTTATTAATAAAGATTAGAAAAATTACGATTACCATCTTATTATCTTAGTTTACTGTAATTTCAATGCATTATAGACATTTTCTTTACAACAAGCATAACAAAAATAAGTTTTTTTGATCGCTATTATGCCACTATGAGTACACCGACCAACGTGACGCAACCGAGCAACGCAGAAGTATACATTTAGAGAGCCCTTGCGTATGCTACGGCGTAGCCACGAGTAAATTCGACGCAGAAGTATAAATTGGGCTTTAGACTGGCAGAGACGTCCTGGCTAGAGAAGGTACTCAGTCAACCTTGAAGGAGTCTCACACACACACACGCACACACACAGACACACACACGCAGACACACGCACGCAGACACACGCACGCAGACACACGCACACAGACACACGCAGACACACGCACGCACGTCGCACGCAGACACACACACGCAGACACACACAGACACACACACGCAGACACACGCACGCAGACACACGCACGCAGACACACGCACGCAGACACACGCACGCAGACACACACACACACACACACGCAAAGTTCCAGTTGACTATCCCTCAGCGAGTCACCCAGACCGGGGGAAGACACACACACGTCACAAACATCACCGACTATTCCGTCACTCCACGAGAGGAAATTGAACACGGTAGGTGAGTACATCTGGTGACACATACGCGTACTGAGAGTGGACGTGTGACGGTCGTTGTGTAACGAACGGCCGCGTCGGTTTTTCACGGTGGAATTCCGATTTCCAGTAGCGGTGGGTGGTGTTGCTGCTGCCGCTGCTGGTTTCACTCCAAAAAAGATTACATCACAGAACGGAATATAGGCGCTAGTCACCCTCAGGTGATGTGTGTGTGTGTGTGTGTGTGTGTGTAGTTCAAGCTTTGTTCTGTTGTGTGTGTGTGTGTGTGTGTCTCTGACTGATAAGTGAGCATCAAAGACGCCGCTAGCTTCCTCAGAGCAGCCGGGCCAGACATCCCCTCCTCCTTCCTCCCTCCTCCGTCTAACTTTGGAGCGGCGCTATTTCCAGATACTCAAACGGCTCTGACGAGGAAAGGAAGGAAGGAAGGAAGGGGAGAGAGATAGGGGGAGAGAGAGAGAGACACAGAGAGAGAGACACACACAGAGAAAGAGAGAGACACAGAGAGAGAGAGAGACACACAGAGAGAGAGAGAGACACAGAGAGAGAGAGACAGAGAGAGAGACACACACAGAGAGAGACACAGAGAGAGAGACACACAGAGAGAGACACAGAGAGAGAGACACACAGAGAGAGACAGACACAGAAGCACAGAGAGAGAGAGAGAGAGAGAGAGAGAGAGAGAGAGAGACGAAGAGGGAAAACACTCTGCGCTGCCTGGCACTACAGCAGTTGCTATGGAAACGGGGTGGCTAGGCCCCCCCCACTTTTCTGACAGGCGCTGCACGGTGTGTTAAAACAAAAAAAAGAAGAAATCAAAAACTTTCCGTCACTATGGTAACCCCCTCCCTCCCCCCCCCACCACCACACCCCCAGCTCTCTCAAATCGTGTTGACATAGCACATGGCCAAAGAGTTTGTTTAGATTTCACTGCTATTATGTTCTACTGTCACATCAGTCATGTGGGGGGAGTCTGCCCACAGCCATAGGGGCTTCAATGTACGTCTGCTGCCATTAGTTAGCTCGTTTCCTTTTAGCTTGACACGCTAAAACACTTTCACTTAAAGAACACGTTCGTGAGCGGGGGGGGGGGGGGGGGGGGGGCGCCGCACTTTGTTCTCGAGGTTTAAACAAAGTCGCCCGGGTTTTGACGAGAGCCACGGCCGCGACTGTAAACAGGTCATTACATTTGGAGATCGCTTTTCCAGATCCATATCTCTCATTTAGCCAACGGTAAAAGGTTGAAATTCTAGCACAGACTGTCACAGATAGTGATTTTCAAGGTTGCTGCCACCCCCCCCATCCACATTCACATCCACCCCCCACCCCCCACCACCCGCCGCCTTTGGGGCCTGTTATTTGATCCAGGGCCAGGGGGTTCCTTTCAAGCCTTCGAGGCCGGGCCCTGGCGTCCTTCCCTGGGTGTACCAAACAACTCCAGTCCCCTGCTGTGAGGCCTAGGGAAAACGTAGCAGCTAAGTGTGCTATTAAAACTCGGCTATTATACAGAGGAGAGGGAGGGAGGGAGGGAGGGAGGGAGGGAGATTATTCCATTACTATTGACACACAAACAAGCAGCTCTCTAAGAACATCCTGGAACCAGAATGGATTTAAAAACCTGGCTTGTCGTCCAAATCTCTCATGGATTTTTCAGACATAATTGTTCAATTCTTTCCCAGTCGAGTCAAGTGCCTTCGTGAGCGGCTCTGCGATCCCCTGTCTTGTCTTCTACTAGTGGATCTAACTCGTCGTGACAGAACGCAGCGAGCAGAGACAGTCGACATCAAAACACCGACGCTATTCGGTGCGGCTAACCCAAACGGGTGTCCTGGCTCTTGTATCCTGACTGACGCAGACAAAGCACACACACACACACACACGTGCCCCTTTAAAAAGGCTGCCTCGGGGGCCTGCAGGACAGGGAGAGATGGGGGTGAGGGCGGGAGAGGGGGAGAGAGAGAGAGAGAGAGGGAGGGTGAGGAATTCACACATTTAGAAACCCCCCCCCCCCCCCTCTCTCTCTTTCTCCAGCTGTATGAGATAAAACTGGGGAAGCTTCCAGAATTGTCTTTGGCACTCTCGAACAAAACAGAAGAACAGAACAGGGCAGAGGAGTGGAGGAAGGAATGGTGTGAGGAGAGACAGAGAGGAAAGAGAGGAGAAGGAGGTAAGAGAGAGAGGAGCAGGCCGAGGAGAAACCAACCGAGCGCATACGTCTCTCCCAGGAGTCTGAACTGCAGCCAAACAGATGAGGAACACACTCACACACGAGAGAGAGAGAGAGAGAGAGAGAGAGAGAGAGAGAGAGAGAGAGAGAGAGAGAGAGAGAGAGAGAGAGAGAGAGAGAGAGAGAGAGAGAGAGAGAGAGAGAGAGAGAGAGAGAGAGCAGTGGAGATCCCGCTGACTTCTGAATCATGATCACCCCCCCCACCCCTCCCCAGGTCGTCTTCCGTTCTCAGGCTTTAACCCCCCCCCTCCTCCTCTGTCCTGGCCAGTAATGACACAACAGGATCCTCACTATCCCATTACTAGACACAATGGAGTAGGGAAGGTAAGGGAGGGGGGGGGGGGGATTCTAACATGACCCCCACAAATCTATTAAACTGTTTCATCTTTATCATACCTTCCTACCAATAGGAGACACACACACACACCTGCTCTCACACACACACACACACACACCCCCCTATCCACACTTCCCTCTCCCCCCACCTCTGCCCTCTCCCTTCGCACAGTGCTGGTCACACAAACACAAAGTCAATGCAGGCAGGCAAGCGCAGCGAGCACACACAACCTCTCACACACACACACACACACACACGCCACTTTAGTCCAAACTACACAGGCCCATTACTCTTCTACAGCCAAGGGGAGCTGCCACCCAGAATTAGGACTGTCCTCTGATGGGGGGGGCGGGGGGGGGGGGCATGCATGCTGAAAAGGATTGTGTGTGTGTGCGCGTGTGTGTGTAGGGTCCTTCATTCCACAACTAACCCGGGCGTGGTGTTCGTCGATCGCCCTCGGAACGACGGCAATAAAAGGAAAAGGATCGTAACAGCGAAGGAAAAATAAAACTCAAACAGAACGATATCGTTCTCCGTTGTCGTAAAGCGACATAAAATAAACCCCGGACATAAAATAAAATAAAGAAAGAAACCCAAACGGCTGCTAAGCTACCGTCTCCGGGGCCGAGTCGACAGGGCGCCAGGAGGGCGTAGCGTAGCCTGTAGGACCAAAGGTCCCCTCGGCAGCCGGGAGGCACGGTGGAGGAGGCGGTCGTTACACCGCCGTGACTCATACGGCCGACACAACACCACGCTGGAAACCCAACGGACTGGCGAGGGAGAAGAAGGAGAAAGAAAAAAAACACACACACACACAACAATGGGTTTGTTATGAGTGAAAAAAACGATTGAAAAGGGAAAAAGAGAGAGAGAGGGAGAGAGGGGGGGACAGAGAGAAGGAGAGAGAGAGAGGGGGAGGGAGGGAGGGAGGGAGAGAGGGAGAGAGGGATGGAGAGAGAGGGGGAGGGAGAGAGAGGGGGGGAGGGAGAGTGAGGGAGGGAGAGAGAGAGAGAGGGAGGGATATGAATGTCATAAAAGGAGTGCCCTCAGACTGTGTGTGTGTTAAACCTGCGCTGTCCTCTGTGGACGAGGAGGTCATGTGATCTCTATCGTCTAACCTTAACGGGCAGCCTAACCGCTCCTGACCTTACGGGGGGGGGGGGGGGGTGACCTCCGCACGCCCCCCCCCCCCCCCCCCTATGATTGGAGGAGACGAGAGAGAGCGAGGGGAGGCTGGCGGAGGTAGACGTCTGTCGGAGGATGGGTTGTTGTCACGCGTGGGGGAACAGGATCAAACACACGTGGTGTGTTCTTACAGGGGGCGGGGGGATATGGGTGGGGGTGGGGGGGGGCTCAAAGACACATGGAAAGTGTTGATTCAGCGTCTTAGGGATCCTGAGCCCATGAGCCGTAGTGGCCCCCTAACTCATCTCCCCACACACACACACACACACACACACACACACACACACACACACACAGACACACACACACACACACACACACACACACGTGTGCCCCCAGACAGAGAGAGAGAGAGAGTGTGTGTGTGTGTGTGTGTGTGTGTGAACGGGGACGGTTTCTGTTAACACGGCGTGGGACGAAGTCGTTAATTCCGCGCTCGCCGAACGACCGCTAAACGAACGGGTACGGCGAACCGCACGACGTAGAGACGTCGTTATCGGGCAGAGAGAGGTGGAGGGTTGAGAATGGGGAGGACTGGGGGGGCGGGGGGAGACTACCTCCTGAAAACGTAATACCCCCCTCAGGAGTTGTCCTTGGCCCGGTACCAGCGGTGCAGGCCTCCTGAGGGGCGCCTGGTCAACCGGGCCGTGTTGGGCACGTGAAAGGCCGAGGGGATTTAAAAGGAACATTTGCATTGAAACATAAGGTTAAATGAAGCGCATTCAGGCACAGGCACAGGCACAGGCACAGGCGCGCGCGCACACACACACACAAAAACCTTGCGAGCCCTCTCCTCATGGTTGGACGTGAGGCCCACATTTAAATTGTAAAGCTGAAGGACAGGGGAGGAGGGGGGAGGGGGGGGGGTAGGGGGGAGAGAAGAAAGGAGGGGAGGAAAAAGGGGCAGTGGGGCTTCTTTGCCTTTACAGACCTCGTTCAGCCCCCAATCGCTCTATTTTTGTTTGCTTTTTTTGTGCTCCCTCCTCCCCTCTCTCCCTCCCTCTCTCGCTCTCTCATACACACACACACACACGCAGCAGCAGATTTTTCAACTTGGCCCTCATCAGTTGTGGGCCTGATGAAACAAACACTGACAGCTCCTTTACATTTGTAAAGGCCCTGTGTGTGTGTGTGTGTGTGTGTGTGTGTGTGTGTGTGTGTGTGTGTGTGTGTGTGTGTGTGTGTGTGTCGGCCCCTGCAGCAGCTGTGCGCGTCCCACCGCTGAGGCCGGGCCCAGCTGGGCCTGCAGGAAGAACAGCCGACTTGGCACAAAATGGCCTCACGGTTTGCTGTGCGCTGCTCGGAGCGGCCCCGCGTGCCGCGTTCAGTTAGGCAGCACAACAACTCTGACGCACGCTAGACACGCCACGCGCACGCACGCACCAGCCCTCCCTCTCCCCCACGGCTCACCGGCACTGGTGAATTAACAAAAATTGAGAAATGTGTATGATCATTTGAGAGAGGGAGGGGGGAGGGGGGGAGAGAGGGGGAGAGTGAGAGAGAGAGAGAGAGAGAGAGAGAGAGAGGGGGGGGGGTCAGAGGCAGAGAGAGAGAAAGAAAAGAGCTAAAAGTGCTTCTAAATGCTTCTAAAATGTCTGTCGGGTTCCCAAAGGGACGCCAGTAAACGCTGAGCTGTTCTACAGCAGAGGAAGACTCTGCCTCTTCCTCACTTCCACCTCCGCCTCCGTCAGTCAAACCAAAACAAGCTCACTGTGTTGCCTTGTTTGCTTTTATTAAGGGATTTTTTTATTTTTATTTTTTCATGAATGATTTTAATAACATCCATGGAGGGTCGGTGCACGCACGCACGCACGTGTGTGTGTGTTTGAATAACAACTCACACTCGTATTCCTGGGGACATGGTTAAGCCAAGCATGTAGAATTATCTTGCGCTAATTAAGGGGAGGTTAAATCGGAGGGGCCAGGAGTTGTGTTCCTGAGTGGGGGCTGGGGGGGCTCAGGGGACCACGTCTCCAGGTTGGGTTTGTTGTCGGCCTGGTTTGGGCCGACCAGATTTCCACCCACAGCTGCTGCACCTCAGCAGATGTGCCTGTCGTGATCTTTACGGTCCAATTCCAAACACACACACACACACACACACACACACACTCACACAGACACACTTCTCAAGGCAGAACCCAATGCTCTGACAATATTAAATCATTATACACAAAGTTATGAATAGAACACAAAAGTAGGCCAATACAATTTTAGACATTAACGTTGAAACAATTAGCGGAAGAATTATCTGACCATCCTGGCTGGCACATAGCGGCTTTTTTATTTTAATTGAATTACCATTACTGGGCCTGAAGTTGAACCCATAAGGCCTAAATTTTCTTGAGAGAGAAAGGGCTAACATTAACACACTTACTAGGCTATACGTTGGGGAAATATTTGACTTAGCCTAAATCTAAACTTTCAAGCTGTGCGCTTCAGATGTCGATATTGCAATCAAGTGAAGTTACCGGGCGAGGGGGGACTGCTTGGGGGAAATTCATATAGCCTAGGCCTAGTGGTTTTCCTGATTGAAATCTGCCAACATGAAGCTGTCCAACCAGGCTTTAACATTGGCCTACTTCTCGTTTTAATAGTCACGAACCGAGGAAGCATGTTGTTTTCATTAAGCAACTGTGACTATGTGACCCTAAAAGCCACTGTAACCACAGCAGAAAATAATGCACGAGCAGGCCTGTTTAATAACGAGTAGGCCTGTTTAATAAAGAGTAGGCCTGTTTAATAAAGAGTAGGTCTGTTTAATAAAGAGTAGGTCTGTTTAATAAAGAGTAGGCCTGTTTAATAAAGAGTAGGCCTGTTTAATAAAGAGTAGGCCTGTTTAATAAAGAGTAGGTCTGTTTAATAAAGAGTAGGTCTGTTTAATAAAGAGTAGGTCTGTTTAATAAAGAGTAGGTCTGTTTAATAACGAGTAGGTCTGTTTAATAACGAGTAGGTCTGTTTAATAAAGAGTAGGCCTGTTTAATAAAGAGTCGGTCTGTTTAATAACGAGTAGGCCTGTTTAATAAAGAGTAGGTCTGTTTAATAAAGAGTAGGCCTGTTTAATAAAGAGTAGGCCTGTTTAATAAAGAGTAGGTCTGTTTAATAAAGAGTAGGTCTGTTTAATAAAGAGTAGGTCTGTTTAATAAAGAGTAGGGCCTGTTTAATAAAGAGTAGGTCTGTTTAATAAAGAGTAGGCCTGTTTAATAAAGAGTAGGCCTGTTTAATAAAGAGTAGGGCTGTTAAAGTTGTATCTAAACGGTAAGACAGCATTATTTAGCCTATGCCATTATTGTAGGGTTAGGGTAGGCCCAGGCCAGGCCAGTGGTAGCAGGGCCTCGTGTCGCCGGGGTCGTGGGTGTGCTCCAGACGGTGCTTGGGTCAGAAGCAGAGTCGCCTGCAGTGGACTTGTCTCCTGTGCATGCCCACACGTGGCCACTCAGACCGTTTGTGAAAAGTTCACTAAGGAAAATAATTCACAAATGTGTCCCTTTCTTTTTATTCTGAAAGGATCGTCCCGTTTCACGTATGAAATGTAAATGTAACATGTGTGTGTTGTAGACTTGTTTCCTCGTCTAATCCCGCACGTGAAAAGAAAAGAAAAAGTCGAAATTGTTTTTGGAACGCATGAAAACAAACCTCTTTGTGACGTCACCCTGAGCCACATCTTTAATTGTGACGATTAAACCTGTTGCTCGATTCCAACACTTTCATTGTCTTGAGCTCACACTGCATTAATAGCCCATTCATATAATTAGCATTTAAAAAAAACTACGTGTATGTATGAGAACAAGCGGAGACTTTCTGCAGCTTAGAGCTCACAAAATGTATGCTGGGGGGTGGGGGGGGGGGGGGGGTGTTGTGTGTGTGTGACTTCAGCTCCAATAGACAATACGTTACAAAATGACTTTCCCTGAGCAATAAACGCCACAATGTGTCTATGACGCGCTTTACTAATGCAACAATGTATCCAGCAATGCAAACAAAACTATGCGCTCAAGGACACGCGTTGTCATTTATGACACAACAAGGTAACTTAGAAGCGATCTGAGCTGAGCTACTCCGGTTTGGAGAGATTACACACTAGTTACATTGCCTTTGCATAACAACACAAATATAGGTCGGGGGGCTGCACGAGTACAACACCGAAGTGGCCCAAATTGTTCCAGCCCCTTCCTCCACAAATTCGCCGGTAACACCACTACTTGCAGAAAGAAAATGGTTGCTTCTTGCTCTCCCTTGCACATGAACCTCTGCAATGCGACTGAAAAAAAGACTGCCTCCTAAAAAAACGACCCCCGTAAACAACCTTGCGCGTAATCAAGTCCGACCCTAGAACGTTGCGTTTAGCGGTGCATTCAGGGAGGCTCTCGTATGCTTAAGCGATTAACAAGCAGATCCCCCGGAGCATTTAGGGGAAAAAATGTCCGAGGCGAGAAGCTTTAAAAATGATGGCCCAGCCACAGAGCTCTCTCTCCGGCTTGCTGCAATATCTTCCATTCGCTCACAGAGGTCACACCGGAGACTAAACATGCACCGGACCCCCGGGCCCCCCTCAGCTGACACCAAACACCTAAAGACACCCGCACTGGCGACTCATGTGCGTTACCCACTTTGATTCGAGGACTGTAAATTGAAGGGAAATCTTAAATCGCGTGACCCCCTTTTTCTGCTCCCTCTCCCTTCGCACACGGAGAGGATTTAAAGAGCCCATGTACTCGCATCGTGGTGGATCGGTGGCATTTAAATAAAAAAAATAAACGTGCAACACCCCAAGACGCATACAAATCACAACTGTGGATGCATCCTGATGTCTCCCAACACCCATGAGAATGGGGCATTTATACAAATGTAACCACGGTTTCTACAGGACTGCCCAGCATGGGGGGCAACCGAACCCGGAATGAGCCGATGGGCGATATGGCTGCTCTCTCTGCACGACACTGAATAGGAGCTGTAACAAAGCCATTCTGAAAACAATTACACCGATCCTGTTGAAATGTTGTGCCTTGATCGATAAACCTAAATCCCAAACGGGGGTGTTATTCTATAAAGGAGACGATTCAAAATGCGCATAGCCCTCTCCATAAGCCGAGCTGTGGTCAAATAAAAATATGCCCGATGTTGAAGAAATGAAGCAACACACACGACACTGAATAAATAGGCTACCATAACCATCGTCTCTTTAAAATCAAAGACCGCTAATTGTTAACACATTCGGGAAACATCCAAAATCATCAGACGCAATTTTGCCTTAAATAGGACACAGCTGCGTATCGGTAACCTTCACAGTCCCCCGATCAAAGTTTACGCATTTTCATCCAAAACAGGGCGAATAGAAAACATGCAAACTTATAAAGGTCATTTCCTCTTTGTGCACACACACCGAACCAAGAATAACATAATAAGCCTACTCACGTATTTCTTTTGGATGATATTCCTCTTAGGTCTTTCCTTGCTCATTTCTGCAATCCACAATGTTTTTGCTAAAGGGAGAATGGCCACATGAATGTCTTTCTTTGCCTCTCGCCTCTCCCGGAGCAGCACAACCAAATACGATTTAAATCCCCGGTCTGGTTGTAAAGGTTGGCTGGGCTTTTGCACAATCCTTCCTTCAATGTCTCCCTCGAAGGATTCGGATATCGTCGATAAATCCCAAATTAGAGGTCCGTTACGACGCACAGAGACGAACAAAAACAAAAGTCACTCCGGTCATAACATAGTCATAACATAACACTAAACAACTTCCATTCGGCGTTGTTCACTCTGCCTCTCCCGGCTCTGTTGAACAACATGGAGAATTCTATTTCTACAAAGAAAGATTGTTGATTGTTGACCCCAAAATAAACAAACACGGTCACATCTTGTTTGATAAGAAAGATGTTTAAAGGGAACTGAATAAATAAAATAAAAAAAGGTTCGTCACGTTTTGTTGGCTGGAGCTGTGAGACGAGGAGTGAACTCTCCAGCTACACTGCTGGTCTGAACGAGGCAGGCTCTCCCTTCCTAAGCCTATCCACGGCCCTGCGCCTCAGCCTATCTGCGGTGGACCTGGCCGGCGGTAACTTTGAACGGAGGCTGCGCCAGGGACCGTCAGGGAAAATAGTGTTCTATACCGGGACGAAGAATAAGAACGGTAATAATAATAATTAGAAGAAGAAGAATGAACAAATACAATTCGTGAGCTTAGTATGATAAGGTTCTATCTCCGTTTAGAATGATAAGGTTCTATCTCCGTTTAGAATGATAAGATTCTATCTCTGTTTAGAATGATAAGGTTCTATCTCCGTTTAGAATGATAAGGTTCTATCTCCGTTTAGAATGATAAGGTTCTATCTCCGTTTAGAATGATAAGGTTCTATCTCCGTTTAGAATGATAAGGTTCTATCTCCGTTTAGAATGATAAGGTTCTATCTCCGTTTAGAATGATAAGGTTCTATCTCCGTTTAGAATGATAAGGTTCTATCTCCGTTTAGAATGATAAGGTTCTATCTCCGTTTAGGGTAGTTCAGAGATATTGAGCGTCAAAGTTTTTACATTCCATTATGTTTTGTGAGATGGAACCTTTGTATTTTAACTCAGAAATCTCAACATTTTAAAAATAACACCACACAGGCATTAATAAACACCTAATGGATCATCAGATTATGTAAAAAAAACTAAATTCTGACCAAAAATGGAGATAGAACTTTATAATTCTAACGTCACGAATTATTATTGGGACACCATTTTGTTTCGTTAGTCTACTAATGCGTTCTCACTTATTGTGGATGAGGAATATATATTTATTTATTTTTTTTACGTTTGTTTCGTATGTTTCTCCTGTAAAATAGGTCGTTAATATTAAGACAAGTCAACCAGGAGCAGAACCTCCATCTTATTTGGCCACCTCGTGTGTTTGCTGTTGGAGCGTCTGTCCAGCTATCGGACACTATCAGGGTTGTCTCCAACGCTTATGTTACTCTCTCTGCTGTGAAGTTTACAAACAACCAATGCTCAAACACACACTGTTGACAAAGTAGGAAGGCAACATCGATCTTGCAATAAGAGGATCTAGACCTGTGCTTGGTGTGCTGGTTTAGACAAGAGTTTCTCATACGTGTTTGGCCGATACAGGCTCAAATAGGCCAAGCATCAAGTCCTTGAGTTCAATCAGGTGTGTTGGTGTTTGATTTCACTGCGACCTGATTCACCGTCAGAACTCGGCCATAACCTTGGCTATACGAGGTTGTTAAAGATGCCGTCCTATTAAATGTACAATTAGAATGTCCACACATTGACATTGAAAACATTCCTTTATTGAGACACTCCTCCACGGGTGAATATAAGGATAATTAAATTCAGGGCTGCCAAGTCTCACGCAATCACCGTGAGACACACGCATTTCAACCAGTTCTCACGCTCTCACGCCGCATCTCTATTTCTCACGGCGAGATTATTATTATTATTTTATTTTTTTTAATTCCTTGAAAGAAAGCTACCGGACATGAGTTTCGTGGCATCTTTCTGCACGCGCGTTAACTTGAGTCTGCAATCGAAACGGCAGGCGAGCGCTGATGGAAGAACCTGTGTTCACGCGAGCTGCAAGAACGTAGCAAGCAGGGTTGCCAGATTGGGCTACTTTTGGTCACACTGGACGGGTGGATTCGGCAGCTTTTAGACTGGTTGGGCTGGACATTGTCAATTCCATCTGGCAACCGTGGTAGCAAAATATGTGCATACATTACAACATCGTATCTGGTAGCCTACTGGACTGGGTTGCACCAATATGGCGTAAGTCATTACTAAATGCAGGCATTTAGTAGTTACTAAACCCCTAGTTGTTACTAGCTAGTTTCAAACTAGTTGTTTACTAATTTCGGTTGCACCACGCCAATCTTTTGCCAATCTTCGCTAGTAAATACTCAGTTTTGGTAACTGTTTTTTGTTTCTCTACTGTAACATAACCAGGTACATTAATAATTATTATTATTATTAATAATTACAATTTACAATACAAATACAACAATTGGGGGTCCCTCAAAATCACGCGCCATGCGCGCACAAAATCACCCACCAAGCCCTCATTCTGACCCAGGAAAAACCCTGGTATGTACTGTATAACATGATAGCCATCTATGAGCAATGCACTGTATATAAGATGATGACCATGGGTCTTTCTGCTGCTGACCAAGGGGCTGAGTCCTGTTGATGGGGCCCAATTTTTCTTTTAGAGTCTGTAGGCTACTGTATTTGTTTTTTATTTCATAAATATGATATTGTCTGAATTTTTTTCTTGTTTTATAAAATGTTAATTATTTTCATTTCTTGTGCTGGTTTATTATGAACAACATGTAAAATTGCAGGAAACTAGCACAAATAATTGGGTGGGAGAGAGGGGCCGCCGCTGCCAAAACGTGCACAGTTTTGGGTCGCTCCACCGCCAAAAAAATCTCACTCCAAACTTTTGGTGAAACTTGGCAGCCCTGATAATAATGGTTCTGTCTTCATGGTTCTAGAGCAGGAACAACAGTAAGGACTGTTATGACAGCTCAGCCACACTGTCTAGAAATATGACACATTTGCCAAGCACCATCTTAATGAGTCAAATTGAGCTGTTATCGCTACATTTTGACCAGAGATTTGACATATGAAAGGAGATGAATCATAAAACATAGCCTAATAGAGATTGTTGTGGGCTGCTAACCACCTCCATCGTCAGCATGGGAAGAAAGCATCCCTCGCTTTCTGAGAACCAGTGATTCAACACTGAACTGGGGAATAGTCACTCCTTATTTCTCGTACTCAAAAATTACTAATGCCATGTAGGTGTGTTTGTGTGCTTATTGTGTGTGTGTGTGTGTGTGTGCGTGTGCGTGCGTGTGTGCGTGCGTGCGTGCGTGTGTGTGTGTGTGTGTGTGCGTGTGTGTGTGTGCGTGTGTGTGTGTGTGTGTGTGCGTGTGCGTGTGTGTGTGTGTGTATGCCTGCCTACTGTCGCGGTGATGACTGTTAAGTGCCAGGTTCCTCTTCCCCCTTACTGACGTTCCAGTAGTCATGATGATGCCTACAGTACTCTCTGTAGTCATGGTTGGGCCTACAGTACTCTCTGTAGTCATTGTGATGCCTGCCCTACAGTACTCTCTGTAGTCATGGTGATGCCTACAGTATTCTCTGTGTAGAAAGGCAGCTCTGTGTGAACAACAGCAGACAAGTGGGTGTGTGTTCTGTGTACCGCATAGTAATGCCACAGTCTGCACGTCAGGGGAGGCTGGTGGAGGTAGGGATTGGAGGCCGGGCTCCTTGTGATGCATGGAATGGAATCAGAAACGCTATCCAACACCATCCCATTCCTCGTTCCGTTCCATGTATTACAATTTCGACCTCCACCAGCCTCCCTTGCTGCACATACTGTATATGGAGAGGTGGGGAGGTGGAGGTGGAGGTGGGGAGGTGGGGAGGTGTAGGTGGGGAGGTGGAGGTGGGGAGGTGTAGTTGGGGAGGTGGAGGTGGAGGTGGGGAGGTGGGGAGGTGGAGGTGGAGGTGGGGAGGTGGAGGTGGGGAGGTGGAGGTGGGGAGGTGGAGAGGTGGAGGTGGGGAGGTGGAGGTGGGGAGGTGGAGGTGGGGAGGTGGGGAGGTAGAGGTGGGGAGGTGGAGGTGGAGGTGGGGAGGTGAGGAGGTGGAGGTGGAGGTGGGGAGGTGGAGGTGGGGACAGGTGGGGAGGTGTAGGTGGGGAGGTGGAGGTGTAGGTGGGGAGGTAGAGGTGGGGAGGTGGAGGTGGGGAGGTGGGGAGGTGGAGGTGAGGAGGGGGAGGTGGAGGTGGAGGTGGGGAGGTGGAGGTGGGGACAGGTGGGGAGGTGTAGGTGGGGAGGTGGAGGTGGAGGTGGGGAGGGGGAGGTGGAGGTGGAGGTGGGGAGGTGGAGGTGGAGGAGGGGAGGTGGAGGTGGAGGTGGGGAGGTGGAGGTGGGGAGGTGGAGGTGGAGGTGGAGGTGGAGGTGGAGGTGGGGAGGTGGAGGTGTAGGTGGAGGTGGGGGTGTATCTGGGGAGGTGGAGGTGGGGAGCTGGGGAGGTGGGGGTGGGGAGGTGGAGGTGGGGACAGGTGGGGAGGTGGAGGTGGGGAGGTGGAGGTGGGGAGGTGGAGGTGGGGAGGTGGAGGTGGGGAGCTGGGGAGGTGGGGGTGGGGAGGTGGGGACAGGTGGGGAGGTGGAGGTGGGGAGGTGGAGGTGGGGAGGTGGAGGTGGGGAGGTGTAGCTGGGGAGGTGGAGGTGGGGAGGTGGGGAGGTGTAGCTGGGGAGGTGGAGGTGGGGAGGTGGGGAGGTGGAGGTGGGGAGGTGAAGGTGGGGAGGTGGGGAGGTGGAGGTGGGTAGGTGGAGGTGGAGGTGGGGAGGTGGAGGTGGGGAGATGTAGCTGGGGAGGTGGAGGTGGAGGTGGGGAGGTGGGGAGGAGGGGAGGTGGAGGTGGGGAGATGTAGCTGGGGAGGTGGAGTGGGGAGGTGGAGGTGGAGGTGGATGTGGAGGTGGAGGTGGGGAGGTGGAGGTGGAGGTGGGGAGGTGGAGGTGGGGAGGTGGAGGTGGGGAGGTGGAGGTGGAGGTGGGGAGGTGGAGGTGAGGAGGTGGAGGTGGGGGGGTGGAGGTGGAGGTGGGGAGGTGGAGGTGGAGGTGGGGAGGTGGAGGTGGGGAGGTGGAGGTGGGGAGGTGGAGGTGGAGGTGGGGAGGTGGAGGTGGAGGTGGGGAGGTGGAGGTGGGGAGGTGGAGGTGGAGGTGGGGAGGTGTAGGTGGGGAGGTGGAGGAGGGGAGGTGGAGGTGGGGAGGTGGAGGTGGAGGTGGGCAGGTGGAGGTGGAGGTGGGGAGGTGGAGGTGGGGAGGTGGGGAGGTGGAGGTGGGGAGGTGGAGGTGGAGGTGGGGAGGTGGGGAGGTGGAGGTGGGGAGGTAGAGGTGGGGAGGTGGAGGTGGGGAGGTGGGGAGGTGGAGGTGGAGGTGGGGAGGTGTGGAGGTGGAGGTGGGGAGGTGTAGACCTCCAGCTAAGCCATGTGTTTCAGAGTGGAGACCGGCAGAGCTGTTTGCATTGTGTTCATTAATAGGATGATTGATAGAGGGATTTGTTTCAGAGCAAAGGGGGTTATAGACAGGACAATGAAACAAGGTGCCGCAGTCATTTATCAACAATATCGAAAATTAGCCCAGGGGGGTAGATAAAGTGTATTCCATACGGATGGTAAATATCGGAATATATGAATATTTCATATTCGACGGAGGTTCGTAACTGTATGGAAAAAAGGTCGACGTAAGCATCTTAACCGCAATCATGTTGATTCCGTTATAATCGCGCTCCAAGAATGGGATATCAATCCCCTGCTATGTCTGATGTAGATTTAGCATACCGCTCGCAATGATCAAAGGCCCTGTACTTGTCCCATGAATGCATGAACAAAGACGCACGATCAATAACTGACAGATCAATAATGTTAAGTGAAACCCGCAGTTGACATGATATTATATGTAGCGCATTTAATCATCCGGCTCCTGGACCATAACTGATCACGTTTGACCGCACGAACCGAAAAGGATTTACAAGAAGATTACTCAATGGATGGAAGGAGACCCAGAGAAGAGTGGAGAAAGAAAGGAAGAAAGTAGTGTATACAAAATATGTACTATTGTATGTCTTACAAAGGGCTCAATGATAACAATAATAAAACATTTAATAATAGTAGTAATAATATATTCCTGTATTTCAAAAAGAAACAAAAACCTATACATTGTTATAAGGCGGTACATGTTCTTCACTCATAAATGATGATCAGATATAGTATGAGACATCATTGGGACTGTTGTATACAGACACTGATCAGTGGAGTGTCAGGGTGATGTATGCAGCTGCAAGCGGAGGTTGAGACTGGTCCATTGACTTGTGTTTTTTCTCCTACCCTCCCCGTCCCAGGGGGGCCGCCGGCCCTCCCCCCCCTTCCCCCCCTCCCCCGTCATGCCGTCTGTGGCATTTAAGCCCCGATGGATCAATGAGACAGGCTATGTGGGGGAGCCAGGGGTGGGGGGAGAGGGGAGGGGCGGGGGGGTGTTCTATAAGGTACCTGCTCCCCCACTCACGGCAGACACACGGCAGGCAGGCAGACAGATAGACAGGCAGACAGGCAGGCCGACAGATAGACAGGCAGGCAGGCAGGCAGGCAGACAGATAGATAGATAGATAGATAGATAGATAGACAGGCAGGCAGACAGACAGACAGATAGACAGGCAGACAGATAGATAGACAGGCAGACAGATAGACAGGCAGACAGATAGGCAGACAGATAGACAGGCAGGCAGACAGATAGACAGGCAGACAGATAGACAGGCAGACAGGCAGGCAGACAGACAGACAGACAGACAGATAGATAGATAGACAGACAGGCAGGCAGACAGATAGACAGGCAGACAGGCAGGCAGACAGATAGACAGGCAGGCAGACAGATAGACAGGCAGGCAGACAGATAGACATGCAGGCAGACAGACATGCAGGCAGACAGACAGGCAGGCAGACAGATAGACAGGCAGACAGATAGACAGGCAGACAGACAGGCAGGCAGACAGGCAGACAGACAGGCAGACAGCCAGTAGTATGGTCCACCTCCAACACTCCTCTAGTATGGACTCTTTTCTTCTTTTCTTTTCTTCATTTATGTAACCGTAATGTATTCAGGCAGACACGCTGAGACTGAGGTCTCTTTTGCGGGTTTGCCCTGATTACAATAACCCATGATTTCAAAAAAAACATCTTCAAACACAATACCCTCCTTAATCGATCAAAACAAGAGCATGCCTCGATGAGCCTGATCCTTAACCAAGGACTTCAGACTACTGGAAGGGTTAGCTAACAGTAGCAGTTTCTCCCAGGTCTGTAGACGCCCGTGGGACATTCAAAAGTGTCAAGCTCTGACAGTGTGTCTGATCACCACTAGGTCGCCAGAAACGCAGTGATTAAAACAACTGGTTTTTATACACATGAATCCAGTCGTAAGCCCTTCTCAAAGTCAAAGAATCCCAACCCACGGACTGATACAAGACTTCCAGAATTGACTGGGCCTGGTCTAGACTGGCCTGGCCTGGCCTGGCTTGGCTTGGCCCCTGTTTCAAACCTGTGTTATAATGCTCTCCACTGACTGGTGTACTTGACTGTGTTCTTGACTCCAACACCCAGGGCCCTGGGGCCGTGACGCTGAGCAGACCTGTTGGAATATCCTGTTCAGAAGGGGATGGTGTCTTAAAGAGTCATGTTTGGTCTGCGTGCGTGCGTGCGTGTGTGTGTGTGTGCGTGTGTGTGCGTGTGTGTGTGTGTTTGTTTGTGGGGGGTTGGGGGTAGAGGAATCAGGAGCCAGTGTGTGCTGCTGATGGGCCATGGGGGAGTATGGAGGGGCTGGTGTGTGTGTGTGTGTGTGTGTGTGTGTCACTCAGAGAAGGGCAGGAATTGATTAGCGCTTTCACTCTCAATGTGGTTAATTGCTCAGTAAGGCTGAGCAGACGGAGCAGCTCAGACCTCATGTCCGTTGGCCAAGTGGAGGGGGGGTGGGGGTGGAGGCGGAGTGGGGGGTTGACGGGGTCGGGAGGAGGGGCTGGGGGGGCTGTTGA
>NW_027663331.1:0-5000 GCF_963989245.1 Nansenia antarctica | reverse complement strand
CTTCTCCTCTCTCTCAGACGTTAAATGAGATTGGGGATGAGCTGAAAGGTTAATGTGACTTCCTTTTGAAATAGAAAAACGACGCCGTAGTTCTTTCTCTCCAAAAACAACTCATAAACAGCCTTAATAACACACGGTGATTATGGTTAAAATATGTATATTAATTATCATTACTTTCAATTACTCTCCCCGTGCAAGGACCCTCCCTCATTATGAGGCCAGCTCCCCATGGGGTTGGTGTGTGTATCTGTGTGTATGTGTGTGTGTGTGTGAGTGAGTGTGTGTTTGTGTGTGTGTGTGTGTGTGTTTGTGTGTGTGTGTGTGTGTGTGAGTGAGTGTGTGTGTGTGTGTTTGTGTGTGTGTGTTTGTGTCTGTGTGTGTGTGTGTGTGTGTGTGTGTGTGTGTGTGTGTGTGTGTGTGCGGGCCGTAGCAAAGCTTATCGTTAGCTTCATTAGCAGAGCGTGATTGCACTGCGGCCTCCCTTTCCTCACACCCATTTAGAACTAATCACCATTACCACCAGCTAGCAGCAGCCTAGCCGTGGGTGTGCGTGGGTGGGTGTGCGTGCGCGTGTGTGCGTCCGTGTGTGTGTTTGTGTGAGAGAGAGAGAGAAAGAGAGAGAGAGTTTCGTCCACAGAGCTACAAGGAACATCCAGGTACAGATTGCATGGGTCGTTTGCTTTCTCTTTCACGCTTTCTTTCTGTCACTGTCTCTCACCCCCACCCCTCTCTTCTACTCGCCTCCCACTATCTCTCGCTATCTTCTACTCAGCTCCCCCTTTCTCTCGCTATCTTCTATTCCACCCCCTCCTCCTCTCACTCTCTCTCTTCTACCCCCTTCTCTCCTTTTTACTCCTTCTCTTTCATCTCCTCCCTCTCTCTCTTTTACTCAACCCCTCTACCTCTCTCTCTTTCTGTCTCTCTCTCCCCCCAACCTCCTCTCTCTCTTCTACCGCCCCCTCTCTTTCTTATTCCCTCTCTCCCAACACGAAACATCAATTTCCGCTCATGACAAATGGAGGGTCTCTCATGAATTGTTTACAGGTTTGGAGCAGTGTGCTGATTTTTTAGAGGGGAAGGAGGGGGCGGGGGGGGTGGGTGTTTTGGCTTCAGCAGCGCAGTAGTGTGGTGAGGCTCACTGTGAGAGGAGCTGCGTGGTGAGGCTGCCTGTGAGAGGAGCTGCGTGGTGAGGCTGCCTGTGAGAGGAGCTGCGTGGTGAGGCTGCCTGTGAGAGGAGCTGCGTGGTGAGGCTCACTGTGAGAGGAGCTGCGTGGTGAGGCTGCCTGTGAGAGGAGCTGCGTGGTGAGGCTGCCTGTGAGAGGAGCTGCGTGGTGAGGCTGCCTGTGAGAGGAGCTGCGAGGTGAGGCTGCCTGTGAGAGGAGCTGCGTGGTGAGGCTGCCTGTGAGAGGAGCTGCGTGGTGAGGCTGCCTGTGAGAGGAGCTGCGTGGTGAGGCTCACTGTGAGAGGAGCTGCGTGGTGAGGCTGCCTGTGAGAGGAGCTGCGTGGTGAGGCTGCCTGTGAGAGGAGCTGCGTGGTGAGGCTGCCTGTGAGAGGAGCTGCGAGGTGAGGCTGCCTGTGAGAGGAGCTGCGTGGTGAGGCTGCCTGTGAGAGGAGCTGCGTGGTGAGGCTCACTGTGAGAGGAGCTGCGTGGTGTGGCTGCCTGTGAGAGGAGCTGCGTGGTGAGGCTCACTGTGAGAGGAGCTGCGTGGTGAGGCTACCTGTGAGAGGAGCTGCGTGGTGAGGCTGCCTGTGAGAGGAGCTGCGTGGTGAGGCTGCCTGTGAGAGGAGCTGCGTGGTGAGGCTCACTGTGAGAGGAGCTGCGTGGTGAGGCTGCCTGTGAGAGGAGCTGCGTGGTGAGGCTGCCTGTGAGAGGAGCTGCGTGGTGAGGCTGCCTGTGAGAGGAGCTGCGAGGTGAGGCTGCCTGTGAGAGGAGCTGCGTGGTGAGGCTGCCTGTGAGAGGAGCTGCGTGGTGAGGCTCACTGTGAGAGGAGCTGCGTGGTGTGGCTGCCTGTGAGAGGAGCTGCGTGGTGAGGCTCACTGTGAGAGGAGCTGCGTGGTGAGGCTGCCTGTGAGAGGAGCTGCGTGGTGAGGCTCACTGTGAGAGGAGCTGCGTGGTGTGGCTCACTGTGAGAGGAGCTGCGTGGTGAGGCTGCCTGTGAGAGGAGCTGCGTGGTGAGGCTGCCTGTGAGAGGAGCTGCGTGGTGAGGCTGCCTGTGAGAGGAGCTGCGTGGTGAGGCTGCCTGTGAGAGGAGCTGCGTGGTGAGGCTGCCTGTGAGAGGAGCTGCGTGGTGAGGCTGCCTGTGAGAGGTGTCACAACGCGGCTGAGCTCTTAAGCCGGCTACAGAGAGAGGTGAGAGGAAATGCTTATCTCAGAGCCCCTCTTAAAGGGATAGCTCACCCCATGTAATTTGAGTGAGCTATCCCTTTAACACAGGGGACGTACCACTGGAGGAACTCAAAACATGCTTCTGTTCTGTCTGTCTGACTTTCTGTCTGTCTGACTTTCTGTCTGTCTGACTGTCTGTCTGTCTGACTTTCTGTCTGTCTGTCTGTCTGACTTTCTGTCTGTCTGTCTGTCTGTCTGTCTGACTTTCTGTCTGTCTGACTTTCTGTCTGTCTGACATTCTGTCTGTCTGACATTCTGTCTGTCTGACTTTCTGTCTGTCTGACTTTCTGTCTGTCTGACTTTCTGTCTGTCTGACTTTCTGTCTGTCTGACTTTCTGTCTGTCTGTCTGATATTCTGTCTGTCTGACTTTCTGTCTGTCTGACTTTCTGAGCATAGCATGCTCCATGGCCCTATCTCAGCCCTCCTCAGACCACCTCAGACCACCTCAGACCTCCTCAGCCCTCCTCAGCCTCCTCCAGCCTGTCAGTGTGAAGGAGACAGAGGCGAAGGAACCAGACAATGATCTGATCAATATTCCTCCCAGACAGTCGATGGTCCTCCAGCCACGGCCTCTTCAACCAGACATCAGCCCCTAACTCCACCAACACTGCTGGGCATGGAGGAGAAGAGAGGGAGAGGGAGACAGAGAGAGAAGGAGGGAGAGAGAAAGAAAATGTGTTTGTGTGTGTGTGTGTGTGTGTGCCTGTGTGGACATGTGTGTGAGTGTGTGTGAGTGAGAGGCAGAGATAGAGAGATTAAGAATTACAAAAAGGATACACCTTAGGGCAGTCAAATGAACAATTTAGCATGAGTGACTCCTGAGCTGTACACGCTGACAGACAGGCCTAACAGACAGACAGGGCTAACAGACAGACAGACAGGCTAACAGACAGACAGGGCTAACAGACAGACAGGGCTAACAGACAGACAGGGCTAACAGACAGACAGGCTAACAGACAGACAGGCTAACAGACAGACAGGGCTAACAGACAGACAGGCCTAACACACAGACAGGGCTAACAGACAGACAGGTCTAACAGACAGACAGGCCTAGCACACAGACAGGGCTAACAGACAGACAGGCCTAGCAGACAGACAGGCTAACAGACAGACAGGGCTAACAGACAGACAGGCTAACAGACAGACAGGGCTAACAGACAGACAGGGCTAACAGACAGACAGGTCTAACAGACAGACAGGGCTAACAGACAGACAGGCCTAGCACACAGACAGGGCTAACAGACAGACAGGGCTAACAGACAGACAGGGCTAACAGACAGACAGGCTAACAGACAGACAGGCTAACAGACAGACAGGCTAACAGACAGACAGGCCTAGCACACAGACAGGGCTAACAGACAGACAGGTCTAACAGACAGACAGGCCTAACAGACAGAAATGTCTAACAGACAGACAGGGCTAACAGACAGACAGGCCTAACAGACAGACAGGCTAACAGACAGACAGGGCTAACAGACAGACAGGGCTAACAGACAGACAGGGCTAACAGACAGACAGGGCTAACAAACAGACAGGCCTAGCAGACAGACAGGCTAACAGACAGACAGGGCTAACAGACAGACAGGCCTAGCAGACAGACAGGGCTAACAGACAGACAGGGCTAGCACACAGACAGGGCTAACAGACAGACAGGGCTAACAGACAGACAGGCTAACAGACAGACAGGCCTAACAGACAGACAGGGCTAACAGACAGACAGGGCTAACAGACAGACAGGGCTAGCACACAGACAGGCTAACAGACAGACAGGGCTAACAGACAGACAGGCTAACAGACAGACAGGGTTAACAGACAGACAGGCCTAGCACACAGACAGGCCTAACAGACAGACAGGCCTAGCACACAGACAGGGCTAACAGACAGACAGGCCTAGCAGACAGACAGGCCTAGCACACAGACAGGGCTAACAGACAGACAGGGCTAACAGACAGACAGGGCTAACAGACAGACAAGGCTAACAGACAGACAGGCTAACAGACAGACAGGCTAGCAGACAGACAGGCTAACAGACAGACAGGCTAACAGACAGACAGGCCTAGCAGACAGACAGGCTAACAGACAGACAGGCTAACAGACAGACAGGGCTAACAGACAGACAGGGCTAACAGACAGACAGGGCTAACAGACAGACAGGGCTAACAGACAGACAGGCTAACAGACAGACAGGCTAGCAGACAGACAGGCTAACAGACAGACAGGGCTAACAGACAGACAGGCCTAGCAGGGAGTTTGTTCCAGGAGAGTTTTGTTTTTACTCTTAGAATGATTAGTTGATTAGTCTCAGCTGACCTTAGGGACCTTGCGGGAATATAGGGTGGGAGGAGATCTGATGTGTATTTTGGTCCAAGACCATTTTGTGATTTGTATGTAATTAGGAGTATTTTGAATTAAATTCTCTGAGAGACTGGTAGCCAGTGCAGGGATCTCAGGATCGGTGTGATGTGTTCAAACTTCTTTGTTTTTGTTAGGACCCTAGCAGCGGTGTTTTGGATGAGCTGCAATTTACGAACAGCTCCTTTAGATAGGCCTGTTAGTAGAGATTGTCGATGGGACTATAGTCGTTCGGTGAGAGGGCTATGTAGATTTGAGTGT
>NW_027663332.1:10000-20924 GCF_963989245.1 Nansenia antarctica | reverse complement strand
TCCTACAACAACTTCCTGATAAAAGCACCAATGTGACACCACACATAGTACAATAATAGAAATGCATTACTCAGGAGCCCTTTGAGACACCCTGATAGGGGGGGGGGGAGCTAGGTGCCAAGAGAGAGATGTTGCGCTAGACTACCTGGGCAAATTAATATTTTTATGTGCCATAACCCGAGAAGCAAGCGACGTTATATTTGATTGTGAATATTTGTTTGGTTTTTTTATGGGCCCTGCATCAAAAGCCATTCTGGGTGGGCGAAACATTCCTTATAGCCTTTAGTGTGATGTAATAGGCAGTATATATACACCTTCCCTTGAATAACGTGTGGGTGATCGGGTCAGTCCGGTGAGTGCGATCGAGTTTCTCTTATGCGCACATTCCATTGTTCCCTGTTGACATTGCAACTTGCAGTAAAGCTTTCTTCTGAAGCACAGAGCAGGTAGAACAGTGTTGGTCCAACAACAGGGAGAGTATTGAACATGCACTCTTATGTTCTGCAAGTGCAAGTGCTATGCAAGTGCCCCCCCCCACTCTACTCCATATTGGAGCATCGGTGCATTACAAAACCAGGGCCAGTTGCATAAACATAGATTAAGACTGGTCTAAGCCTCAGACTAGTCTTATATTCTCAGGACCTAAGGACCTAAAGTCTAATTAAGACTGCCTGTTGCATCAAAAATAAGACTGACTTAAAGTGAGATCTAAGCCTAAGACTGGGTTTATCTTTATGCAACCAGCCCCTGGCTTTCCTAGTTCGGAAAGTCTGGGGAAATACTTTTGCAGGAAGTAGCTACAAAGCGTTGGAAACCTGTTTGAAATGAGTGACGCCTCGCGTCATACCGGCTGTGGCGCAGGGAGACAGAACGGCGGTAAGAACCCCGGTCGGCCACATTTCGAGGTGTCCTTGGGCAAGACACTGAACCCCAAATTGCTCCCAATGAGCGGGCCGGCTGGCGCCTTGCATGGTAGCTTTTGGTGTGTGAATGTGTGTGTGTGTGAATGGGTGAATGAGAGGCCGTTGTAAAGCGCTTTGGAATAAGGCGCTATTTATTTATTTACCAATCAAATACCTTGCTTGGGTGGAGCTCCAGAAAAAGTTCAGTTTTTCCAGGTTTGCTTCCATTTTTTTTTACAATGTTGCAGCAGGCTAACATAGGCAGCAACTCTCTGCAAAAAAAAACTGTCACTGTGTGTGGTTATTACTGTACCTGGATACAACTCAACTCTCCTCCCAAACGCTTGTTAGGAAATACTCATACACAACATGGAACCCATGATGTGTTGTAGGGGATTAGAATTCTGAAGGGAGGAGAGAGACTAGAGGGAGAGAAGCCTTTGTAACCTGCCTTTCACATTTCCTCCCGGGCTATCGTGTTGATTAACATACTTTCGGCTGCTGAATTGAGACGAATGCCCTCGGAAAAGCTAGTTTGATTGTTTACTCTGAGACCCTGAGACGTCGAGTGTCTCTCTCTCTCTCTTCACAGACTTCTCAGCTGCTTTTTCTGGTGGTTCAGAGTTCTGAAGTCCCTCGACTGCGCATTTCACGGTATCATTCCCATAAATCTCTCCTGATGATAATCTGATTTTAGCCGCTGATTTATTCGCAGCAGAACAGAGACTTTTCGCTGAGCGGGGTTGCAGCACCACCGGGCAGGGACGCAATCAGTGCGGAAATGAAGTACATAGTAGTCCCGCTCTACCCCCGCGGAGACAATACTGCAATTTGATCTAGCGAATACTCTCCGCGTCCTTAGCCTCTTCCCTTTATATCCCTATATTTACTTGGGCGCCAGGCCCCCCCCCCGACAATCTGGATCCATCCATTATGTATCCCGAGCCCTTTAATTTGGTGGGCAAATTTAATTTCCAAATGAATACCGTGCCTTTTTAATGCTCCAACAGGGAAGATAAATGTGTGCTTTGTACAGGGAGTGTTTGATTGCTTTGCTTTTAAAGAACAAGAACCTTCTTTGTTCAGAGCTGAGCTCGTTAGGCTTTGGCTTCAAATGAAAGTGGAGGGTGTGCACATCAACACAATATGCCCGTGAGATGTGTCACCGCCCCGCGTGTCACCTGGCTAAATCAGCAGCTTGGAGTATTAACCCGCCTTGCACTTCCACTACCGCGGCTCTAGAATATTCTCATTCATCCTGATGTTGATGAATTGTGTGCTGTATCCATGCCAGAACTAGATCATCTAGAACAGGATGAGTACACTTCAAACTGTCGGGTAAAATGTGTATTGTGTAGTGTTATTAGTATAAGTGACCGCTCGGCCCTGTTCTAACAAGGCTTGTCCAACACCGAAATGGACGGCACAGCTATTCCGTGACAGTTACAAGATATTGCAGACTGTTTTAAAGAGGTTGTTACACGACATTACCATATATACATTTAAGACTTGACAAAGGCTACGGCCAAAACCGCTGTCCTATTAAACCACATTTTGTTGCATCTGGAACTTGAGTGTGCGGCTTCTACTTCTTTTAACACAACATTACCACGGCTCCTCTTAATTGACACATATAGATACATTATTGGTACGTTAAGAGCATACTGTTCTGTTCTGTCAAGCCTTTAAATACTGCTTTTGAATACTAAGTGAAGTCAACTTTTTTTAATGCACCTACTTCAAAGGCATAACTAAAGAGTCTGCTCACAATGAAAGCCGAATGGAGATGTGTAGGCAGAAGCGCGCCCATTCAGCTCTGAGCGTGTCTCTGTCTGTCTGCATTCTGAACAGGCATTAACTGAGGAGCATCGGGTTATCAGGCCCGAAAAGAAAATCTTCATAGAAGTAATCAAACTTTGATGAAATAAAGGAATGTGCTAAGCCCTTATGTCCAGCTCAGATAGAGCTGACCCTCGAGCCGAAGTGATAGACGCCGACGCAGATAAAAAAAAACAAATCCGTGCTTATTAGCATTAGCATATTAAGTGACCTGAAGAGTGAAATAAACATGCAGATAGATAACAGGAACTGGAACAAAAAAGAAAAAAACGATAGTCAAACCAAATGGAAGCACTCAAGCACTTAGAAGGTGTTCGAGGAGGGGATGCTTATGCACAGCGACGCACACGGATCCTCTTTTGGGTGAATGTGACATCTGGTCAACGTGACACAACTTGTGATCCATCTTGGTCAGATTGTCTTGGTTCTGCAAGTCACTGGGTACTGCTCGATAGGCTTATTGATGGAGGGCCTTTTCTTCTGAGGGACTTAATGCGTCTGTTCACTTCCAGTCTTTAGGATGTGCTTCTGTATGCGTGTTTAGCTGTGGCATATATCATCATATTATGTCCATAAACAACTTCAACAACATTATTTAATATCTAGCTGTCCAGTATTATGCTAGTTGTTATTTTGTGTTGATAGACATAAAACGTAGGTCGAGGTGGCATATTTAACAAGAGGTAACGGGGTACACTCTTGTTTGGGGTAACCTTTTAACCTTACCTGCTGCATAGTATTTATTCAATTATTAAGTCAATCTATCATCATTATTATGCTTGATAATAGCGATCCTTATCTGCGCTTAGCCACGCACGCTAAAACCGACATGTCAATATTACGACAAACTATCTATATTTGCATCTCAAATATGAGAAACCCTTTAAATAGACAATTATACCAGAGAGTGTTTTTTCCGAATCCCAGTATCATCCTCATCTGGAAAACCTCATGTCTCTGAACATGAACAAAGGAGGGGAAGGACATCTGCCATGGAAAATCATACCTTTTTATCTAATCTCTCCATCCATCTACCTATCTGAGTGCCACCATCGCTGGAGGCAGGCTTTCATTTAAAAAAAAATCCTTAAAAGTTAATTTACAACCTTCGCAGAACAACATACTACGGCACACACACGGAGGCCATCTTGTACATTTCTTCTTTCCTCTCCTCTCATACCATCAATGTTTCTCTCCCTTTCCTTCCCTGCATGGTCGAGGCCTCCGAAAGGTCTCGTAAAGAGTGAGGGAGGGAAGGGAGGGAGGGAGGGAGGAGGGAGGGAGAGGGAGGGAGGGAGGGAGGGAGGGAGGGAAGGAGAGAGGGAGGGAAGGAGGGAGGGGAGGGAAGGAAGGAGGGAAGGAAGGAGGGAGGGAGGGAGGGAAGGGAGGGAGGGAGAGAAGGAGGGAGGGAGGGAGAGAGGGAGGGAGGGAAGGAGAGAGGGAGGGAGGGAAGGAGAGAGGGAAGGAAGGAGCGAAGGAAGGAGGGAGAGGGGAGGGAGGGAAGGAAGGAAGGAAGGAGGGAGGGAGGGAGGGGAGGGAAGGAGGGAGAGGGGAGGGAGGGAAGGAAGGAAGGAGGTAGGGAGGGAAGGGAGGGAGGGAGGGAAGGAGTGAGTGAGAGAGGGAGGGAAGGAAGGAGGGAGGGAGGGAGGAAGGAAAGGAGTGAGAGAGGGAAGGAGGGAGGGAGGGAAGGAAGGAGGGAGGGAGGGAAGGAGTGAGAGAGGGAGGGAAGGAGGGAGGGAGGGAGGGAAGGAGTGAGAAAGGGAGGGAAGGAGGGAGGGAGGGAGGGAAGGAGTGAGGGAAGGAGGGAGGGAGGGGGGAGGGGAGGGGAGGGAGGGAGGGAGGGAAGGAAGGAGGGAGGGAGGGAAGGAAGGAGGGAGGGAGGGAAGGAAGGAAAAGGAAGGAAGGAGGGAGGGAGGGAAGGAAGGAGGGAGGGAGGGTGGGAGAGAGGGAAGGAGAGAGGGAGGGAGGGAGGGAGGGAAGGAAGGAGGGAAGGAAGGAAGGAAGGAGGGAGGGAGGGAAGGAAGGAGGGAGGGAGGGAAGGAAGGAGGGAGGGAAGGAGTGAGAGAGGGAAGGAGGGAGGGAGGAGGAGGGAAGGAGTGAGAAAGGGAGGGAAGGAAGGAGGGAGGGAGGTAGGGAGGGAGGAAGGAAAGGAGTGAGAGAGAGAGGGAGGGAGGGAGGGAAGGAGTGAGAGGGAAGGGAGGGAAGGAAGGAAGTAGGGAGGGAGGGGAAGGAAGGAGGGAGGGAGGGAGGGAGGGAAGGAAGGAGTGCTGGCATGCTGCGCCGGGTTGATATCATTAAGGGCTCTCCATGCGTTCCCCCTTTAGTGAGCTCAGAGGGCATGTTAGCTGCAGGTTCATCAGCCCTCTATTGTGTTGTTGCTGGCGGAAAAGGGCTGCATGAGTGGGCCTGAACAGGGAGGGAGGGGTGTGGAGGGGTGTGGGAGGGGTTAGGAGTGGTTGGAAGGGGTTAGGAGGGGTGGCGCGCGCTGCTTTTCCGATTCACTCGCGCGAAAGAAGGAAAGAAGGAAGGCAGGAGGGATGGGTACACACGAACAATTCAACCTCCGCAATTCACACGGACACAAACCCTCCCCTCTCTCTCTCTCTTTCGTTCTCTCGGTTAGCTGTTACTCTCTTCATCGCTCTCTCTCTCTCTGCTCACCTCTATCTCTACCCCCCCTGCTCCTCCGTTCCCTTTGCTCCGCATCCCTCCTCTTGTGCTATGTCCCAGGTCCCCTGATTGGGTTTGGGCCTCGTGCTATCTGATTTGGACCCGGCCTGTGGCAGCGCGCCACCGTCGCTCGCAGGGTACCCTGGGATCGGTGCTCCGTCTCCGTCGCGCGGAGGTAACCGGCGGTAACCACGTTAGCCGTGCTTAGGATGTCAGCGACAGTTTGTGTTACACCCCGTGCATTCTGGGACACTCCCGAGTCCCGCCGCCGCCGCCGTCTGATGTTGTCGACAAATAAATAAATAACAACAACAACAAACTTTCTCTCCTAGCTGATTATCAAGTGTGTTGGTGGGTGGGTGTGTGTGTGGGTGTGTGTGGGTGTGTGTGTGTTTGTGTGTGTGTGTGTGTGTTTGTGGGTGTGTGTGTTTGTGGGTGTGTGGGTGGTTGTGTGTGTGTGTGTGTGTGTGTGTGCTTTAGGGGGGAGAGACTGGAATTAACAGATGAGGCACGTCGCGTCTGCTACCTGGGTTAGAGATTTCAGCAGTAATTAAGAGAACACCTGAGGTAATGAAGAACTGATTTGATGAGGGTTGCCAGAGATTAACCAAACTGGCTTGGTACAGCAGAAAAAAGGATATAATATCCCTGGCTTATTGCACTATTGTGTATTCCTCCTACGGGAGCTAGGCTTGTATTTTTCTCTTTTTATCACTCTCTTTCAGTTTTCTTTTCTCAACCTTACGTTAGCAATACGGGCCTGTCAGCGTTTATTTTATTTTTTTTTAAACCGCTCTCCTCCATAGTTTCTTTCTCCCTGTTTTTTTTCTCAAGAAGCTGCAGTTTTGTGTGTGTTTTTTCGCCTCCCCCTCAGTTCAATTGAAAAATAATGAAGCAATGCCGTAGCGCAGGTATGATATATGCTTTCAGAAAAGCTATTCAGACAGGACCACGGTTACGTTTTGGGAGGTCTCTAAATCTTCTGTGGGGATAATTTTAATACGAAACATTCAAATGATTAGGATGTCCCTTTCTGATATTTGGAATATTAGGTAAACAAGGGGAAGCCATTTTAGTGAGGATGTTTGTAGACTACCTTGTTGAAATGACCCAATATCCCAGATAAATAAATACCCCTTCCTAGACCTAAGTTATTCGCAGACATCCGTACCCAGTTTTCAGACTCAGGTCCGGGAGGGGCAACACCATGTCTCTCTCTCCTCCCCTCCTCTCCCCATCCTTTCTTCCTAACACCACCTGCCTTTTCCCTCTCTCTCCTTTATTATTCTTCATCCTTTGCCATCTCATCACTCCTTCTCCCCGTTACGTCTCTCTCCTCCTCCTTGCCCTCCCTTTAACTCCCACGCCCTATCCCCTCCCTCTCTTCTCCCTCATTGTCTCCCTCACTGTCCCACTCAATTTCTCTCCCTCCCTCCCTCCCTCGCTCTCTCCCCCTACCCCTCCCTATTCTGCTCCATATTTAACAGTCTCTCACTCTATGCCCCCCACACACACACACACTCTCTTTTCCAATGACTGTCTATCTCTCCGTCTCTCTCTCTCTCTCTCTCTCTCTCTCACTCTCAATCTCTCTGTCTGTCACCATATCGCCCCCTTTCTCTGTGGCTCTCTCTTCCTCCTTCCCTCCCTCCCTCCATCTCTCGGTGGTGGTGGTGTGGTGTACGCTGGGCTCCGTGGCTGTGTGGATATTGAGCTGGGGTGGGGGGGTGGGGGGGGGGGGGCGCTCTGGGTAGTCTCTGATGTATGTGTGACCTGCTTTCTGCCAGGCCCGGCTTCCAACTACCGGATGCCGTTTTCTAGGTTAGACGCTGCCAATGCTTGCAGTGCCTTAGCCCAGGTCTGGGCCAGCCAGCTCCAACAGAGCAGGAGAGAGGCGATACTCAAACGTGTCACTGATACGGGCTGTTTAGAACCTGGCAGTAACATTTCACGCACCCTGTCATCCTGACTGTCTGTCACATTTTTGACCGGATATTCACAACCAAAGTGAAAATATGTGATTTTAGGCTAACTAAATGACATCTTTACAATTGTATCATTCCGTGTCGCATTTGCGTGCTGTGCGGGAGTGAGAGCGGAAGTGGATGTTAAGCGTTTAGAGTGTTATGGTTTTGCTGCTTTTACCGTTAATGATATTTCAAAAGTTGTCGCCAGTTGTCTTGTTGCTAATCCATCAAATGCTGTCCTGTGATCACCAGTGTTCCCCGTGTTATTAATCACTGCACCATTGTATGGCGGAAGCATTGTCCTGACCACCCCTCTAACAATAGGACGCTAGTAGCTAGCTACCACAGTAGCGGTAGCTTCACTGCCCCACTGGAAATGTGTTTTCTTTATCTTATAGCCTCCTCCTTCGCTCCTATATTGTACGTTCATCATGTTCTACTGTCATTATTATGAATAATAAAACGCAAGAGGGTTTCTTTACTTGTCCCGGCACCTTCTCTGTTGTTGCTGACATGCATCTGTCGAAATTAGCAGACTCACAGGAATCACGTTCCCAGCAAAATTCCCTCCCACTCACACAACGCACACGTGTGAGCTAAAAAAACGATCTGACTTCCTTCTTATTTTGTGGCGTGAGAAGAAGTGAGAACAACAAAAGCACAAACACAGCACAGTCATACTCATTAGAGCATTCCCTTTCTGTCTGAGAAATAAGCAAGTGAAGTACTGGACATCTGGTACTCCCCCCACCCTACACACTCTACCACTAGGGGGCACACTGAGGAAGACTAGCTGACCTGGCAAAAAAAGGGTTAGACGTTAGCGTCATCACGCCTCAGATCTCAGTTCAGCTGTCTCAGTCAAGGCTGCCAGAGCTTGCCCCCGATTTCACCTCCTTCCTTCCTTCCCTGGTTGTTGTGATACTGAAAACAATACTACAATACGAGCACCTAGGGCGATGAACACAGCTTTTGTTGAACAATGGAAGCTACGCAGGACTTTATCAGAAGAAGAACACCACTGAGAGATGCGCCGCGTTGGGGGAATTGGGGGGACTTATGGGGGCTGAATCTTTAATGTACCTTGGTTGGTATTTTAAGGCCTATGAAATACTTAGTAAAAAAAACGAGATGATATCAATGATACTACCACCACCGCCGCTTCTGCTATGCATAAGCCTTTCATATCATATGCCGTTTGCCTGGGAGTAGCGAGTGGCGGTGTTATAGTAGAGAGAGTGCACACAGACGGTGATTTCTGCAGCTTTAATTTGGATCCCCCACCGGAATGTTCTAGAACGCAGGGGAAGTCTCAACGCGTGCTCTCCATTAACCCCGCGCCTCCAGATACCGCTGCAACCCCCCCCCCCCCCCCAACCCTCCCCGAAGGTGTCGACAGACGCCCGTGTTCCAAAGGAGAGCCATCTTTCATCACCAGCCAATGAGAAACCGGCGGCGGCTTCCAACATGTTTTTTAATCCCGGCGACCGCCCAGGCGCCCAGGCGGACCGCCGTACGAGTCCCAAACACACGGCGGCACCGGGGCGGGCGGATGAAAACAAAATGGAAGTGCCAGGGGAAGAGGTGCGCACGTGCTAAGCGAAGCGTGGGTAGGAGAGTGGACTACAGACAGACCACAGGGATGTGATAGATCCCCGGCATCTGTTTTTCATGCTGGTTTTTTTAATACACTGGGTGTTGTTGTTTGGAAAGGTTTTTCTTCTTTTTTTTTTCTTCTTTTTTTTTAAAATACCCTCCTCAAAATATGTTGTTTTCCCAGATTGCTTTGTGGTGTGCTGGCGGTCAGTAACACAAAGGGAAATGATAAAGCTTCTGTACTTTGCACAGTCCATTATTCTCGTTAGACTAGTGGATGTGTTCGGTGGTTGTTGTCGTTTTTTTTTTTTTCTTCTTCCCCTAGCTCTGACAATTACAGCTGTCGAGTGGCTCTGGACAGGCAATCACTTTGGTGTCTGATGCTCCCTGCATGCTGATCCTGTAATCACCGCCCCGCAAAACGACGGACAAACATGTGTAAACGCGCTCATCTCGCATTCGCCGCGCGTTGTCGGGGGTGTTTTTTCATGTGACAGGCAGCGAATCATATGCCTGTGACCCCCCCCCCCCCACACACACACACACACACACCCACCACCCGTCTCTCTCTCCCTCGGGAGTAACTAACATGATCTGCTCAAGTCCTGATGAATTCCTCATCCTCCGGCGGTGAGGAAGGGGGGGGTGGCGGGGGGGGGGCTTCTCCAAAGTGACACCCAGGTTGTCCCACCTCAGGGACCCCCCCCCCAAGGGAGCTCCGCAACAAAGCTGTCACGCTGGACGGAAATGAAAGGCATCAGTGTAATGTATGGTGGCCAGGAGGGTCATTACGGGCACTTCAATCTGATGGTGAGACGATGGAGCTCCAAGTGCCCCCCCCCCCACCCCCCCTCTTCTTGATCTTTAATGGTACCTTGTAATCAATGGAATACTTCAGTCTTTTTTTTCTTTTCTAAAGATGGGGCCACGTAGATTGAGTTTTTAAAAAGGAAGGTAATTAAAATAGCAGCCAGCTGAGAACTTATTATGCCGGTGAAAGAGAAGCCTGCCTATACGTTCTCCAGCGATCGTTCAAAAGTTATCTTTAATCCCCCCCCCCCTACCCCACCCCCCCACCCCGTAACATTAAAGCCTGGCCATTCATCAAGTCACAGGGCTGCTTTGTGCAGTGAAAGACCCACTGTCGCTGCCTTTTTCCAGGAACATAATTGAAATTTTTCGCGACGCTCTCTCCAGAGCACTGCCCCCTAAATCGAAAACAAACTAGTATCAATAAATTAAGGCGTTTTTTTTTCTTTTCCCGAGCCCAGTAAATAATCGTTGCTTCCAGCCGTTTCTATCCGGCACGTTTTGTGCCCATATCTGTATGACGATCTGGAACGATCTGGAACGTGGGATCAATTGGTTTTTAGTCACAAGACCCATTGATTGTTTTCCCTGTGTTTTCCATTTCTAGTGCATTTCTAGTGTTCGTGTGTTATCAAAAATTCCAATCAAAATGCCTGAATATTGTTATTTATTTACAGCACCAGAAATACAAGTGTAGCTCGGGGTTCATGCGAGGCCTGATGTGATGCGGTCATATCTCAGAGGCAGATCTCTCCCCCCCCCAGTCAGTAGGGGATTGTAGTGAAGAGGAGTGCCGTGTTATTTTTGTGGTAAGTAACACAAATATTTTCCGTTGGCCACAGTGTGGTAAAAGCTTTTCTGCCTCTGTCACCTCCGGTCCCTCCGGTTGGGCCTTGGCATCCCAGTGCTACATCCCGACGATGTTCGGCGACCGCTGACCCGTGTGGCTGGCAGGGCGCACAGAACAGCTCGCACGAACCCCAGCCTCCACTGAGATCCAGGAACCAACCTGTTTCAACTGCAGCTCTGTTTATAGATAGATGGATAGATAGATAGATAGATAGATAGATGGATAGATAGATAGATAGATAGATAGATAGATGGGTGGGTGGGTGGGTGGGTGGGTAGGTAGGTAGGTAG
>NW_027663332.1:0-5000 GCF_963989245.1 Nansenia antarctica | reverse complement strand
CTCTCTCTCTCTCTCTCTCTGTCTTTCTCTCTCTCTATCTCTCGCTCTCGCTCTCTCTCTCTCTCCCTCTCTCGTTCTCCCTCCCTCTCTCTCTCTCTCCCTCTCTCTCTCTCTCTCTCTCTCCCTCTCTCTCTCTCTCTCTCTCTCTCTCTCTGGAGGTGTTTTGCAAAAACAGCCCGTCTTGCTTCCCCTCACTGTGTCACGCTCTGAAATCAATCGGGGTTAAGCTCACACCTTCTAACAAGCCGCCTTCTTCTCTGAGGTAGACGGTAGATCCACGTGGGCCGCTGCTGCCCAGTGCCTGCCAGAGAGAGAGACACACTCTCCTCACACACACACACCCGACCGTGGGGCATCGGAGGATGAACGAGAAGGGAGAGGGAGGGTCAGAAATAAAAGGAAGAACAAAGACAAAGGAAAAGACGAGGGAGACGGTGGAGGGTTAGAGTCGGAGACACACTGTGGGATAGCGAGTACAGTAACTGATATTGAAGGTAGATGAGAGAGGAGTCAAGTGGGAGGAGGGAGGGGTGTAGGAACGAGAGAACAGAGAAGAGGAGAGAAGACAGAGAGAGGAGAGGAAGAGAGGAAGAGGCAGAGGGGGGGGGGGTGAGGACATTTGTCACGGTGGGCTCCCCCCCGTGCCCTCCTCCTCTACACAGGTGTGCGGTTAACAAGCAGCTCATTAGCTATGCACCTGGGCCTTAATGGAGACGGTTGTCACGGGAACTAGGGCACATTTGTGTCCCAGCCCAGGGTCTTAACTCACAGAGACTAATGCTTCTCCCCCCGCAAACTCACACTATCTCATACCATTAAGGAAAAGAATACACACTGGGAGCACGCAGAGGTACGGCGGTGGCGGCGGCGGCGGCCATTTTAAATCCCCTCCCCTCCCCTCCTCTCTCCCCTCCTCCTCCTCCCCTCCCTTCCCTCCTCCCCTCCTCCCCTCCCCTCCTCCTCCTCCTCCCCTCCCTCCCCTCCCCTCCTCCCCTCCCCTCCTTCTCCTCGTCTCCCCTCCACTCCCCTCCTCCTCCCCTCCCCTCCCCTCCACTCCCCTCCTCCTCCCCTCCCCTCCTCCCCTCCTCCTCCTCCCCTCCCCTCCTCCCCTCCCCTCCTCCCCTCCTCCTCCCCTCCCTTCCCCTCCTCCCCTCCCCTCCTCCTCCCCTCCCCTCCCCTCCTCCCCTCCCCTCCCCTCCTCTCCTCCCCTCCCCTCCCCACCCTCCCCTCCCCTCCCCTCCCCTCCCTCCTCCTCCCCACCCCTCCTCCCCTCTCCTCCCCTCCTCTCCTCCTCCTCCCCTCCCCTCCTCCCCTCCTCCTCCCCTCCCCTCCCCCCCTCCCCTCCCCTCCCTCCCCCTCCCCCCCTCCCCTCCTCCTTCCCCTCCCCTCCTCCCTCCCCTCCCCTCCCTCCCCTCCCCTCCTCTCCTCCCCTCCCCTCCTCCCCTCCCCTCCCTCCTCCTCCCCCTCCTCCCCTCCTCCTCCCCTCCCCTCCCTTCCCCTCCTCCCCTCCACTCCTCCCCTCCCCTCCCCTCCCTCCTCCTCCTCCCCTCCCCTCCTCCCCTCTCCTCCCCTCCCACTCCTCCCTCCTCCTCCCCTCCCCTCCTCCCCTCCTCCTCCCCTCCCCTCCCCCCCTCCCCTCCCCTCCCCTCCCCCCCTCCCCTCCTCCCCTCCCTTCCCCTCCCCTCCTCCCCTCCTCCCCTCCCCTCCCCTCCTCCCCTCCTCCCCTCCCCTCCTCTCCTCCCCTCCCCTCCTCCCCTCCTCCTCCTCCCCTCCTCCCCCTCCCCTCCTCCTCCTCCCCTCCCCTCCCTTCCACTCCTCCCCTCCCCTCGCCTCGACTCCTCCCCTCCTCCTCCTCCCCTCCTTCTCCTCCCCTCCCCTCCCCTCCCCCTCCCCCCTCCCCTTCCCTCCTCCTCTCCTCCCCTCCCCTCCTCCTCCTCTCCTCCCCTCCTCCTCTCCCCTCCTCTCCTCCCCTCCTCCTCTCCCCTCCTCTCCTCCCCTCCTCCCCTCCTCCTCTCCTCCCCTCCTCCCCTCCCCTCCCCTCCTCCTCTCCCCTCCTCTCCTCCCCTCCTCCCCTCCCCTCCCCTCCTCCTCCTCCCCTCCTCCTCCCCTCCTCCCCTCCCCTCGCCTCGACTCCTCCCCTCCTCCTCCTCCCCTCCTCCTCCTCCCCTCCCCTCCCCTCCCCCTCCCCCCCTCCCCTTCCCTCCTCCTCCTCTCCTCCCCTCCCCTCCTCCCCTCCCTTCCCCTCCTCCCCTCCTCCTCCCCTCCTCCCCCCTCCCCCTCCCCTCCTCCCCTCCCCTCCCCTCCTCCTCCTCCCCTCCTCCCCTCCCCTCCCCTCCCCTCCCCTCCCCTCCTCCCCTCCTCCTCCTCCTCCTCCTCCTCCCCTCCCCTCCTCCCCCTCCTCTCCTCCCCTCCCCCTCCTCCTCCTCCCCCCCCTCCTCCTCCCCTCCTCCCCTCCCCCTCCTCTCCCCTCTCCTCCTCCTCCTCCCCTCCTCCTCCCCTCCCCTCCTCCTCCCCTCCTCTCCTCCCCTCCTCCTCCCTCCTCCCCTCCTCCTCCTCCCCTCCCCTCCTCCCCTCCCTTCCCCCTCCTCCCCTCCCCCTCCTCCCCTCCCCCCTCCCCCCCTTCCCCTCCTCCCCTCCCCTCCTCCTCCTCCCCTCCTCCTCCTCCCCTCCCCTCCTCCTCCTCCCCTCCTCCTCCTCCCCTCCTCCTCCCCTCCCCTCCTCCCCTCCCTTCCCCTCCTCCTCCTCCTCCCCTCCCCTCCTCCTCCTCCCCTCCCCTCCTCCTCCTCCAAGCCCCAGAAAATCAGCATGGGAGAACTGCTGCCTTCTTTTGACTTTATTTCTCTCACAACTTGTTTTATTGTTGTTGTTCTGTGGTTCACCCCAGCTGTTCTTGTCTACCAGCAATTAAAGTAATTTATTCTTTTGTGAATTTAATGGCCCCAGGTGAGACTAAGGCGCAGAAAACAGTGGAATAAAAAAAAAAAAGATATATAAAAAAAAAAAAAACTGGCTGGATGACAAAAGGCTCTTCTTCTTGAGCTTTAGTTTGGGGCCCACGCAAGGAACTTTGACAAAATCTCAAGTGCTGGAAGCTTTCCTCTCACAGTTGGGAGGGGAACTTTCCCCCCCCCGAAACAGAGCAAGAAGCTCTTTTCTCTCTCTGAAATACGATAGAAGGGAGATTAAAGTGGAACCCCCAGATAACAGTGCAGACAGCGGGGGGAACTGTTTTCTTCTGCCTGGCCCCTCTGTTCTCCTCTCCTCTCTTCCCCCTGTCTCGTCTGTCTTCTTTGTGTCCGTGGCTGACTGACTGAGGCGCGCGGCGCCCACTTCTCGCAAGGTTAGAACCCTGGTTAAAGAGTTAAAAGTATAGTCTCGGTCTCTTCCCTTCCCTGTCAAACTTAGCCACTTTCTCTCTCTAACCCAGCTCTGTTCTCATAGGTACACTGTAGGGCGGTTTGTGGCGCAGGAGGTAGAGCCGGCGTCTAATGATCGAGGTTGGCGGTTCGAACCCCAGCTTGCCACATGTCGAGGCGTCATTGGGCAAGACAGTGAACCCCAAATTGCTCCCACTGAGCGGGCCGGCCGGTGCCTTGCATGGCAGCTTGCCGCCGTCGGTGTGTGAATGTGTGTCTGAATGGGTGAACGAGAGGCCGTTGTAAAGCACTTTGGAATAAGGCGCTATATAAGTCAGTCCATTTACCATTTACTGTAGCATGAGCACTGATCAAAGAATATCTCTCTGGTCCCCTCCCTCACAGAGACCCTAAACTTCAAAGTCATTGTCTCTCCATGCTGAAGACAGTCATTTATTAGTGGGATGGACCTTAAACCTATCTAGTTATTGAATTGGATAGGTGATATTCTGATGTTCAAAATGGATACACTCACATGGAGCAGAGTTTTGTGAGAGGAGGATGTATTAGACTGTTAGTATTATCATACTGATGTGATGGTGATGTGCAGACAGAAACATTGCAATCTAAAGTATAAACTAAGAGTTTAGGGACTTCCCCTGGCAATCCTTAACAACTTTTCACGAAACAGATTAAGTTACAGAATGTGCCAATCATCCGCTCCACTTGAATAGTTTCAGACTCCTCTAAGTTTCACAACGATTAAACTCCACCACTTCATCCGACACAACAAACAACACACTGCATTTGATACTTCTATTCGAATAATTCCGCTAAAACGGCTTTGAGAGAGCAGTGAAAGAGAACCCCCCCCCCCCACCCCCTAGTGAAACAAAACAATCTGTACTTTAAAAAGAAAAAGAAACAAGGTTTTTTCTTTTTCGAGTTCCTCTTATTTGTTATGCTATTGAACAAAAGAGGAGAGGGTTTCAAGGACAAGGTTTATACATGTCTGCTCTATTGATTGGCTAACAAGCCTCCCATTCAGAGCTCACTTCCATATTGAAGAGCGAGCGAGCGAGCGGACACAATGGAGCACATTTCCCTGTTTACAATACGGGCAGAGGCAGCCTGCTGAGGGAACATGGCCACACCAAGGCCTTCTGCCAGAGAGCCCTGCCAGGGAGAGAGAGAGGGGGGAGAAGGAGAGAGAGAGAGGGGTTGGGAGAGAGAGAGAGAGAGAGGGGGAGAGGGAGAGGGGGAGGGGGGAGTGGGGGGAGATGGAGAGAGAGAGAGGGGAGATGGAGAGAGAGAGAGAGGGAGGGAGGGTGGGTAGAGAGGGAGGGAGGAGGGGGAGAGAGGGAGGGCGAGGGGGGAGTGGGGGGAGATGGAGAGAGAGAGAGGGGAGATGGAGAGAGAGAGAGGGAGGGTGGGTAGAGAGGGGGGGAGAGAGGGAGGGCGAGGGGGAGTGGGGAGTGGGGGGAGATGGAGAGAGAGAGAGGGAGAGATGGAGAGAGAGAGGGGGGGTTGGGAGAGAGAGAGAGGGGGAGGGAGAGTGGGAGGGGGTGATGGAGAGAGAGAGAGGGGTTGGGGGAGAGAGAGAGATGGGGGATGAGGTTGGAGGAGAGAAGGGAATGGACAGGA
>NW_027663333.1:5000-25101 GCF_963989245.1 Nansenia antarctica | reverse complement strand
TTAGCTTTGCTGGGGTAGATCTTAGTGAAATGTCGATAATCCTCTGGAGGGGGGAAGTCGTCCAGGTTGTGGAAGGAATACTTGGACTCAAAGTCATCTGAGAGAGAGAGAGACAGAGAGAGACAGAGAGAGACAGAGAGAGAGACAGAGAGAGAGAGACAGAGAGAGACAGAGACAGAGAGAGAGACAGAGAGAGAGAGACAGAGAGAAAAAGAGACAGAGAGAGAGACAGAGAGAGAGAGAGACAGAGAGACAGAGACAGAGAGACAGAGAGAGATAGACAGAGAGAGAGATAGACAGAGAGAGAGAGAGACAGAGAGAGAGAGAGACAGAGAGAGAGACAGAGAGAGATAGACAGAGAGACAGAGAGAGAGATAGACAGAGAGACAGAGGGAGAGAGACAGAGACAGAGAGAGAGAGACAGAGAGAGAGACAGAGACAGAGAGAGAGAGAGAGACAGAGAGAGAGAGAGACAGAGAGAGAGAGACAGAGAGAGAGACAGAGAGAGAGACAGAGAGAGAGAGAGACAGAGAGAGAGAGAGACAGAGAGAGAGAGACAGAGAGAGAGACAGAGAGAGAGACAGAGAGACAGAGAGAGACAGAGAGACAGAGAGAGAGACAGAGAGAGAGACAGACAGATTAGGACAGAACAGGTCAGACGGATGGACAGATCAGAGATGGTCGTCAAGATTATCAACCGTCAACGGAGGGCAAGAGGAGAGAGAGGAAGGAGAGAAGAGGAGGAGGAGGAGGAGAGAGTGATGATGAAGGCAGGAATTAGAAGGGGAAGGACTCGTGGTGCGGAGGTCAAAACCCCCGCGCTTCCTGGCTGGTGACGTCGGTAATAATAATAATAATAATAATAATAATAATAAGGATGATAATAACTTACGAACGCAGCCCTGGACTTTAAACTCACCAACTGCCAAAGAGTTCCGGAACACTAACAATCTAGAGTGGCAAGTGTTCTATGTGGTGTTTTACCTAGCAACAACACTTTGATTGGCTACAATATAGCGCCTTTCAGGGTACCCAAGGTCGCTTTACAGAGATACAAACTTAGTTTAAACGTAGTACGTCTTGAGAAAGCTTCTCATCTTTGTGCTCCTTATTGAGAGATATCAGGGATCTACGTTCTCAACCGTGTTAAACCGGTACGGAAATGATGAAAACGGTTGACAGATAAGGCCTCTTCATCCACACTACGCCCCTGCACAGTTTGTCTACTATGAATGAATTAATAAATAATAAATAAAGTAATTCTTCCTCCTTCTAGCATTGTGACAGCCAACGGCCCCTGGTCCTAGCATAGATAGATCGTTTTATCTTATGATGACGGATGATCAGATGATTCACTTCCTTAGACAAATGTCTTTTTTGTAAGTCAAAGTTTTGGATTAAGGCGTAATGATAATAACTGATCATTATTCACCATCTACTGTCAAAAACAGGGCTTTTTTCGGCAGCCATATCTCCACGAAGAAGGTGAAAGGTCACAGGAAACTCGTCATAACTCGTCAAGTTGGGTATCATCCTTCTACGCCTATCATCCTTCTACGCCTAGTTTCCCACTTTGAAGGCTGCTTCGACGGCTTATTTTCGAGCGGGAAAGTCTTGGTATTCCAAACTTCCGCCGAGACTAGAACGATCTTCGTTAGTCTGTTGTGAGGTGAGATGATGTCATGAAGAGGGAGAGGGAGAGGGAGGGAGGGGGAACTCACCTATGAAGGAGCGGGGGATGGAGGGGGTGTGTCCGTTGCGGAGGGGCGGGGGAGGGGGCGGGGGTCCGGCTGGGGTGCGGGTAGGAGGAGGGGGGGGCTTTCCCCGGCCGGGGGGGTCGGAGGCGGTACCGTGAGTTCTGTAGGGGGGCGGTGGAGGGGGAGGGGCTTCACGACCGCCGTTCCTCTGTGTCGACCCAGGCACTGGTGGAGCTGGAGGAGAGAGGGGAGGGGAGGGGAGGGGGAGGGGGAGGGGGAGGGACGACGACATGGTTAATATAGGTGCTCACACACACACACACTCACACGCTCACACACACACACACACATACACATACACACACACACACACACACACACGCGCACGTGCTCTCACACATACTCACTCACACGCTCGCTCACACGCTCACATACTCACACGCTCGCACACGCACACGCACACACACACACACTCACACTCACACACGCACTCATCTGCACTGGAGAAAGGCAGCGTAGGTACCTGTCCCTCTGACCGGGGGAGGGGGGCGGCCGCCCGGGGGGGTGGGCGAGGGCGGCGGGGGAGGGGCGTGGCCCCGGGTGGGGGTGTGTCCTCCGGGGGAGGGGGAGGAGGGCTTCCTGCTAAGGGAGTTGTGTCTCTGGGGCAGCTCCGGAGCCGCCTCGCTGACGGGACTGCCCGGCCCGGGGGTGGGCCCGCCCTGGCGGTACGGAGGAGGGGGGGGGGCCAGGGAGGAGGAGGAGCCGGGAGGGGGGGGCCGGCGGCTGCTGCTGGGGGAGGAGGGGGGCGGCGCCTTGACGGGAGGGGGCGGGGCGTTGTCGCGGGGCGTGGTCGCCGGGGACGGCCCCCGGGGGGTGGGTGGGAGGGGCTTCTCCCGGTTGTAGGAAGGGGAGGGGGCCGCGGACTTCTGGGCGGGGGGGGCCGGGGGGGCGTTGCCGCGGCGAGAGACGGGATGGGGCGGAGGGGGAGGGGGAGGGGGGGCGGAGGAGCTGTGCTTCATCCCCCCGCCGAGGGAGGGGGAGGGGGAGGAGCCGCCGGAGGAGGAGGGGCGGGACAGGTCCGGGAGGGAGGGGCGCTGGGAGCGGGACGTCTCCGGGGGCGACGAGGCCTGGGGGGAGGGGCTTTTGTCCGGCGGCGTGTGGTCGTCCTGGCGGACGGGCGGGCGCGGGGCGGCGGGGCGAGAGGAGGGGGGCGTCAGGGCTGACCTGGCAGCGGAACCGTCTGGAAGGAACACACACACACACACAAAACATTGGTACCAGATGGAATCAGAAGTAAATAATTGTAAATATTTTAGCGTCCTAGTCGTGTTCCGCAAGTCCTTTTTGAGTTTCAATAACATACAATCGTCTCCATTCACTTTCATTTACAGTCTAATCACTTTTTTAAAAATGGTGTTGGAACCTATTTCTAATCCAGCTCAGAGGTCGGTGCTCAGACAGTCCAATCAGATCGAGCAACAGTTACTGTACTTGCCTCCTACTGGTCGAAGTTTAGGCACGCCTCCCTGGAAAAGCCCTCCCATTGGTGGAACAGCTCCAGGAGAGCTTGCACCACCACCGCTGGCCCCGCCTCCTCCACTTCCTCCTTTAGGCTCTGTCAATAACCAATCAATAACCAATAAATAACCAATCAATCAATCATGTTAGGCTAGTCCCTGGAATGGAACCAAAAGGCACTCAAATTCAATTGTGCATTTAACTAATTTAGGATGAATAAAGTCGCCAAAATTACTGGCATTTTAGAGTGCCACGGGTGACTTTATTGCATAAAAGGCATAAATGATGATGGTGCAACACTTGGTACTCGAGGTGGTGAGTGTTTCGTATTCAGTCAGTGGGTTGAAACAGAGTGAGCACTAGTGGTAAATGGACTGCACTTATATAGCGCCTTTATCCAAAGCGCTTTACAATGCCCTCTCATTCACACATTCACACACACATTCACACACCAATGGCGGCCAAGCCACCATGAAAGGCGCCGACCCGCTCACCGGGAGCGATTTGGGGTTCAGTGTCTTGCCCAAGGACACTTCGACATGTGGCCAGCCGGGGCTCGAACTGCCGACCTGCCAACCTTGCGATCATTAGACGGCGGCTCTACCTCCTGCGCCACAGCCGCCCCGACCTGAGTGACCACCTTCCCAGAGTGCACTTATAAGGAGTTGAATGTATATAACGCTGCCCTTAGCCTGACAGATTTGACCCATGGTTGACCCTCCCCCCCCCCCCCCCCCGGGGTCGCGACCGTACTTACTCTCTATGATTGGTGCGCTCCGGTCGTTGACCTCGCCCACTTTCTTCAGCTTGGTTCCGTTGCAGATGTCGCCTAGCAACGCACCACGGCCTTTAGACTCTTCTTTGGTCAGCTTGGGAGGGGTGGTGTTAGCCTGGAGCAAGGGAGGGAGGGGGGAGAGAGAGAGAGAGAGAGAGACAGAGAGAGAGAGAGAGATATTATATGTCTGCATATATATACTGTAGACATCCAGTGGGTGTGAATGGGTGAGCTGAAGCAATGCATCCCCGCCACCTAGCCACAGGAGGCAAAAAAAAAAAAAAAATGTTTGCAGGTAGGGCTGCCACAAACGATTATTTTCATAGTCGATTAGTCACCGATTATTTAAACGATTAGTCGACTAATCAGATCATAAATTACAGCTTATCGCACAATTACTCAATCGCTCTTATTTAGCTATCATCTTCTAAATCAGCTTCCAAATTTAGCTTGAAGTTGTTAGTTGTTGTTGTAGGCATGTGCTAACTAAAAATAAAGACAATTAAAATGATTGTTCACTCAAAAATAGATCTTTTAATGAAGCAGCATATTTATTTCTGGCATCACTTGCATGTAATGTAATGTAATAGTGCAAAACAAAGGGTATAGTGCATCTTCTCAGGCATCAATTTTATCACAGTACATCATTTAAAAAATGTAGTACTCAGCAGTTTGCACTCTACTACATTTAAAAATTGTGTTTGATGCCTGAGAAGATGCACTATACCCTTTGTTTTGCACTCTCCCTCCCTCTCTCTCCCCCCCTCTCTCTCTCTCTCCCCCCCCCTCTATCTCTCTCTCCCCCCCCCCCCTCTCTCTCTCCCCCTCCCTCTCTCTCTCTCTCTCTCTCTCTCTCTCCCCCTCCCTCTCTCTCTCACTCCCTCTCTCTCTCCCCCCCCCCTCCCTCCCTCTCTCTCTCCCTCTCTCTTACACACACACATTTAATATCTTTATTTGCGTTCACATTTTACAATAAAATTCTTGAACACAAACAGTATTAGTTGCACCAGCATAGGACACCCGATAATTCAAGCTTTACAATCTGTCTATGGGTACAGGTAGCAGCGTCTCGTCCATATGTGTCGGCTGCCTGACGACTAGTCTGTGGACATTACCAAGGCTTCCAAATATAAACACTAATAATTTACATTTGTACCCAAGCTGTACAATGGCATAGAGATCCGTGTCCACTGACAGTCCGTTCAGGTGCGCCAGGGAAGGGTCGGCATTCTCCGGTAGTCTATAGACTCTCCCGCTGAGCAGCGCCCGCTTGAACGCGAGCCTCAATACGGTGATAAAAAGCATTGTCAAAGCGAGTTTTCCAACCACTGGTTGCATCTTCTACATTAACGATGGCAGTTACAACGGGTGTGCGTGTGGGCAGATGTTAATAAAACGTTATTTAGGTTTAGATGTCGAAAAACTCTCAAACAACTTTCACGAGTTGTGCGGCAACCGGCCCGCTCCCCAGCTGCTGCTGCACACGCACTAGAGTGCAGATCAGACAGACGCACTTCCAATATCACATTGTGTAAAAAAGTCCTCCTCCCATTCTGGATGGAAGTTGTACGTTATTGGTTTCTTACTTGGTCCAGCTTCCCCACTCATTTGTATACCCTTTCTTTAGTATTATATAGTAAATAGTAGAAATTGGAAGGCTAACTAGTTAATTAGTCTCGCCGGTATTGTAGTTGGCGCTGTTGACTGCGCATGCGTGGTGAACCGTGTGTTAGGTGAAAAGATCAGATCTCAGACTGGCTTACCTGTACGTCAATCAAGTGGCAAAAGCCATAGTGAGGATGGATGATAGGCGAACGCTAGCCAGTGGCAGCTTCAGGGAAGAAAAACGAATGCTTGTCGCTTATTTCAGCTCCCAAAAAACATGCGATGACGTCGATTACCAAATATGTCGGCGACGATTTTGGTAATCGACGTCGTCGCGACTAGTCGACTAATCGTGGCAGCCCTATTTGCAGGTTAACCTTCTGTGCTGTGAACTAACAGAAATCCATTCAAGGAAGAACTAGGGGGGGGGGGGAGTGGGCCTGGACTGTCAATAAAGATGAAGTGGTACTTTAGCCACGAGGACTTTTTCGGAAAACTGCCCCCCCCCCCCACCGCCCAGATCATCACTAGACGTGGTGAATCTGATGGAATGGTATTACATCACGAGATTACACACTCAGGCCACAGTCAGACCGACTTAAAGCCCCTGTGTGGATGACCTAGAGCACAGACACACACACACACACATCCTCCATCACAGACACACAGGGCTGCTGCACTGGAAGATAGCCCTGCTCATTAGGAGGGGGACTTCATGTGTGATTAACACAGAGCTGATTAGAGTGAGCCGAGGGAAGAGAGAGCAGAGAGAGAGCGCGCAGAGAGAGAGATAGGGGGCGAAGAGAGATACAGTGAGAGAGAGGGAGGGAAGAGAGAGTGAGAGAAGAGAGAGAGAGAGTAGAGAGAAGAGCGTAGAGAAAGAGGGAGAAGAGAGAGAGCGAGAGAAGAGAGAGAGTAGAGAGATAGAGCGAGAGAAGAGAGGGAGAGTGAGAGAAGAGAGCGAGCGAGAGAAAGAGATTGAGCGAGAGAAGAGAGGAGAGGAGAGAAAGACGGAGAAAATCAGAGAAGAGAGAGAGAGCAAACAAGAGAGCGAGCAGAGAGAAAGCGAGAGAAGAGAGAGCAAGAGGAGAGAAGAGAGAGTGAGAGAAGAGAGAGAGAGAAGAGAGCAACTAAAATGTTACTTGAATAAACCAGAAGCACTGTCCTGTGGTGAGGCCTGGCAGAGGATAGCATGCAGCCACGCACCTTCATCATCATCATCATCATCATCATCATCACCACCACCACCACCACTATCATCATCATCACCACTATTATCATCATCATCATCATCACCACCACCACCACTATCATGAATGAATTAATTAATGGTCTTTATTGTCATTGATATAGTACAGGTACCAAACAACGACATTTGGGAGGGGGGGGCTCCCCTGGTGCTAGGAAAAAAATACGAAAAAACAAGAAGGGAAAGGAGCTGGTTTACATAAATAAATAAATACACTATCCACTATACTATACTATACAAATAAAACACTGTGCTGTACTCTATGCTATGCTATACCTATTCTAACATTTCCTATTCTCTGAACCTTATGTACCCTAGGGTTGTCATATTGCACATAGTGTTATTGCACATTCATTTAAAGTGTCGCAGTTTGCAGGCTTGAAATGTACACATTTGTGCCTCAGCACTACACCTGATTTCAATCCAGCAGCTGCCATCAATCCGTCCAGACTGTCCAGGGCCCAGAACCTAGGTCTTTGCTGTGTTCAGGGCCTGAATGGCCCTGGGGTAGAAGCTGAGCTTCAGTCTGTTTGTCCTTGCGAACATGGTCCTGAACCGCCTGTTCGAGGGCAGCCGAGCAAAGTGTTCGTACCCAGGGTGGGATGGGTCTCTGGAGATCTTGGAGGCCTTCCTGAGGCAGCGTGTGTTGTACAGCTCTTCCAGAGAGGGGAGGGGGGCGCCGGTGATCTTCTGGGCCAATCTCACGACTCTCTGTAGCGCATTCCTCTCTGTGGTGGTGATGATGATGGTGGTGATGATGATAGTGGTAATGATGATGATGATGATAGTGGTGGTGGTGGTGATCATCATCATCATAATTAATAAATAATTTTGCCATTTAGCAGACGCTTTTAATCCAAAGCGACTTACAATTACGAATTACAGGGACATTCCCCCTGGAGTAACTGAGGGCTAAGTGCTTTACTCAAGGGCACACTAGTAGTGTGGTTTCAGGCGGGATTTGAACTCACAACCTTCCGATCACAAGTCCAACTCACTATCCACTGCGCCAGGCGAGGTGCACAATAGTCTGTTACGGGTAGGGATGGGACGATTATCGTGTTTATCGTTAATCGCGATAAAAACACCCGCGATAACTTTATCGTGGAGAATTTTAATTAGTTGAATAATCGTCATAATGGTTTTTTTAAAAAAAATGTTTTTTATTATTATTATTATTTTTAAATGACTGGACTTTTTAAATAGGCACTACATTTTATAAACACTGCTTTGTCTGACTGGTGGTCCCCAGCTGATGACCCAGTTAGGCCCACATAGGTGTTCAGTGAGGTGTCACAGCACACCTGTTCTAAAGGCACTGTTGGAGGTGCGTCAGGCAGCAATGCCCAGCAGGAGTACCATCACCTGTATCATGATTTGATCTGTCTGTTTTTATTGTATGTATTAATGTATGTGACCTATGTGTGTTTTTTGTTGTTGTTGTTGTTAATATTTTTATTGAGTTTCACAGAGACATGTACACAACAGGACATAACAACAACAACTAGTATCCGTGGGGGAGGTTATTGTCCCATTAATAGTAGAAAACTAGTTTTGCACTTTGTTATGCACATTGTCCATAAACAATAACAGAAAATGTTCTTTCTCTTTTTCTTTTTTTTTAAACAAACTAACAAACAAAAAACAAAGACAAACAAAACAAAACAAAAAAACAGGGGGGGAGGAGGCCATGTCACATATCAGAAATAAACAGAAAAGAAAATGACAACAAATGCCATAATATATGGGGGGATCACCCCCATCGGAGACAGCATCCATGTCTTACAGTCCTAAACACAGCGGCAGCACAACACCAGCACAGTAAATAATATTGTGACCCATACATTGTAGATCTGTTACACATTAGTCTTGTGTACTTTCTTGAGTGTAATCCACCAAACCTTTCATTACAATGGCAGCCAGTCTGGTACCAATATAATCTAAGAACGGAGACCAAATCTTATAGAATGTCTTTATCTTACACTTATACCTATATGTCAGATATTCCATAGGAATCATATCAAAAATTACCTTGTGCCATCCAGCTATTGTAGGCGGTTTGCAGTCTATCCATATCCTACACAGAAGTCTTTTGGAATGCATACTTTTAAGTTGTTTGTCTGGCAACCCAAACAATAGACACATGGGGTCCTTATCCAATGTAACATCTAGAATTAGATGAATTTTATCCACTATACCTTTCCAGTAATCATCTATATATCTACAAGTCCAAACACAATGAACAAAGCTCCCAACCTCGGTAATACACTTTGTACACATTTCCGATTTGTTATGATCCATTTTATGTCTAAGTTGGGGAGTAATCTGCAAACGTTGTAGTAGTCTAAATTGCGTTTCCTTCGTCCTATTACAGATTGAGATGTCGTTTGCCGATTGCCATATTAGTGACCAAGTTGCTGCATCAGTATTAATGTTCAGGTCATTATACCAGTCTTTGGGCGTAAATGCAGGTTTGCCTTTATCCTATTTCGAAAGTGCTCTATACCCAAGCCCCAGAATGCCTCTCGTCTTTCCAGCGGAGAGGGTTGGTGACAGAGGCCAGTGTCTTTTTGGCTATTTAAAAAACTTCGTATCTGAAAGTATCTGAAAAACTCATTTCGTGGTAGGTCATATTTCTTACATAATTGGTCAAATGAAAGTAGTATTTCCGTATCATATAAATGTCTGATAGTAACCATCCCTTTGCTGTCCCACCGCTTGAAACCCCTATCCGTGGCACCAGGGGAGAAGTCTATGTTGCCCCAAACTGGCGAGAGGGAGGATGTAATAATCGTATGTTATAAATAAATAGTAATATAATTGAGATTTCTCACATGAGCCGCGCGCGTATATCCTCACAGAAATTTGTCTCGCGCGATTGTTCAGCCTGCATGGGTAACGTGACTGTCAAGTCAGCCTTGTCAGTCAGTCACTAACGTATGCTAGCCTTCTCACCATGGCTGCATCGGCCCCGTGTCCATTGCCTCACCTTTCCAGGGTTGCACGCAGGCTTCTATGCATACCTGCAACTAGTGTTCCTTCAGAGAGAGTGTTTAGTGCCAGTGGGCACATACATAAGGCAGAAAAAGTGAACATGTTGACATTTTTGCACTTTAACCTATCTTGAAGCTTTCAAGTCTCTAAGCCACAAGGCTAGCACTCAGTTTGATGACAGAAAAGTGTCAGTGTTCAAGTTTTGTTTGACAGTATTTTTTTCCTTTATTTATGCAGTGATACCTTATAATTTATCATTACCTTATTTAAGATTTTATTAAAGATTTTTATTTTTGTCAAGATGTTTTTAAAATGATGTTAATGTTATTAACATGATTCAATAAAAATACAACAAAATCTAAGTTAAAGTGATTACAGTGTGTTTTATTGGCATTTAAATTCTCGCGATAATATCGTGGATCGCGATTATTTTGCCCACGATAATCGTGACATGACATTTTCTAATCGTCCCACCCCTAGTTACGGGTGGGGATAAAAAAGTGCAAGAGGGGGAAGAAAGGGGAAGAAGAAAAGGGAGGAAAAAGAGAGGGAAAAGGGAGAAAAAGAGGGAAAAGAAAAGGAAGAGAGAAATTGAGGCTTCTTTTCCATCATCTACATGTTTAATAGTCTCAATGTATTCTAAACAATTAATGCACAATAAAAAATGTCGCCATTGCCATTTTTGTATGGGGGGGAAGAATGGATCAGAAGGTCACCGGTTCAAATCCCACCAGAAACAAGAAACATTTAAAATGTCTCCAAAAGTGTTGTTTTGTGTAAATTCTAAATCACTTGAGCCAAAAGTTGCTTTTTGTGACATAACATAAGTTTATAGACACTAGCTGTTGTTTTATTGATGTTTAAACATCAATAAAAAGAATAATAGTATAATATTATATATTATAATAATAGTACAAATAAACAAGTTAGCCTCTTAAAAGCCCTGAGGTTGAATGAATAACTTTTTACAAAGAGAAGAAGAGAGAGCTACTCAGAATCAGAATCAGAATTGCTTTTATTGCACCAATGTACAGGTACACAGAGTAACATTCTTGGGTTCAGGTTCATTCAACATTGGCATTGCAGCAGAATACAAGATCAATAATAAAATAAAGTATGATATAAAAACAACAAAATCAACAATCAATAAGCAGGATATGAGAACAACAAAATCAACAATCAATAATAGCAGCAATCGTATCAGTAGCATCAATAGCAGCAGAATGCAAATCAACAATAAAAGTAAATGAGTAGGGTGATAAGAGACTACAGCAGTACTACAGCTGCACCAGTCATGCTGCTATAGTACAGTGGTGTAAAAAGCTGTGCAGATTCCAATGACGTGGGATGTAAATCATACAGTATGCAATAATATAGTTCAGATATGATACAGTACAAGTTCAAGTATTAGTCAGGTGGTGCATAAAATGCTGTGCAGGTAGCAGTGAGATGTAATACACTGTCATACACACCGTCTATGTCTCACTGCTACCTGTCATACACACCGTCTATGTCTCACTGCTACCTGCACAGCATTTTATGCACCACCTGACTACTACTTAAACTTGTGCAATATGGTACAGATATGGAGCAGTACATATGTTTCAGTAGAAGTAGTGTTCAAGTAATCAGGCAGTATGTAGTTAGTTATAATATATATTATTAATGCAGTGGGGTTGGTTTGGGGGAGACAGACGTTTGCCTTCCTACTTCCTCATCTTATCCAACTAGTGCTCCTTAGTCAGAGACTAAACGAGGGACAATGCCAGATGAGGGGCAGGTGGACCTTTGGGACAGCCAGATGAGGGGCAGGTGGAGCAAACAGGGTTGAGAAAACGACAGGAGGGACAGCAAACACAAGGGCGGTAGGGGGTTGGTGGTGGGACGCAAAGTAAAAAATGAAAGTGGGGTCAATGGTGTCGTCTTGGAAGTCCTCATCCTCTAGTTCCTCCTTCGTGGCCAGGTCCTCCAGCAGCTGGTCAATATCCTCTGCCTCAGGGTCCATGTCCTGCAGGGTTCTCCCTGTCTGCCTGTACAGGTAGTCCACACCAATCATCTCTCCTGTTGACGAAAGCAATAATCTTGTTAGTATAAACATACACACAAGCACAGATATGTACAGTCAAAATACAATACTCCAGAATTGTTACAGCACTACTGGTTAGATGCTGAACTGCATTTCATTGTCTGGTACTTGTACTCTGCAATGACAATAATGTTGAATCTAATCTAATCTAGTAGATATCCCTTCCCGTGCCCTGACTATAACCATATACAGGGGTGCACATAACTGGTGCGCCAGTGCGCATGCGTCGCCAAAATGCATGCTGCGCGGCAGATCAGCTGTATGAAGGCGCTCTTGCGCACCAACAGCTGGAAGCGCTGGGAGACGAATTTACTTCCTTATATATACTTATTTGCCGTCCCCTCAGCCGAAGGCCCGACGAGTAAATCCATCACAACAGTCGACCGACGACGACCACGGCGACTCCCCTCACGAAAACATTCGGAAAGTATCGTAACACGTACTTTCATTCCGCGTATCGCGTATCGCACGGTTATCACGCCGCCACGTGAAAATTCAGTCCCGAACGACTCGTCGCTAAAAGGAAAAACAACACCAAGGGACTTCACGTTTCTTTTCTCTGAAGCTTTCAAACGTTCAGACGTTTGTTTTACAGCGTCATTATCGCACCTAGACCCCTGACCCAGGATATGGTTGGGAATTCTATTAGAAGAAAAAAAAAAAACTTTGTTGCACAATCAAAATAATGAGCTATTTAAAGTGATAGCCTCCAACATCCTCTACCATGGTTGAAATTGAGGACAGTGATCATTTACAGCAGTCAAGAGAGCAGTGATGATGATGATTAAGCTTGTAGCATAAATAAATGCTTAGGCTGTAACTTTTTGTTGTTGATTTCAGTGTTTACAGAACAGAGCAGTGCTTAAAGAGATGTCAGTTGATTTCATTGTGTTTAAAGAACAGACATTCAGTTAGTGCTTAAAGAGATGTCAGTTGATTTCATTGTGTTTAAAGGAGTCTGACAGACTTTCATGCTTAAAGAGCAGTCATTTGATTTTGCATTTGTTTCTTTTGTTTTGCACACAATCATTTGTTCGTTCATCTTTATTTATGAACAAATGTCGTTTTGCTAATATAAGTTATCCATGTATCCCTTTTTCATCCATCCTGTGGGACGGGTCGTGACTCGCGAGCTCGGGGAGCACCAAGCAGCATCCCTAGGTGCTCCTCTGAGCACTGGCCCCAAAAAGTTATGTGCACCCCTGACCATATACAATACACAGTACAGTGAAGGCTATACACTGGGACTGATCTATACCTATGCCTCTATGCCTGAGCTTTAAAGAGCAAATAATAAAGTTTGGATGAGTAGGAAAATATTAATAATAATAATATAATAATAATAATTAATAATAAGTCATCAATCAAATACCAAAACGACTCAAAGTTAGAGGCTCTACACACAACATACAGTATGACATAGTACAGTATGCGTAATGTAACACTTACAGACTATTTATAGACAATAACCCACTACACATCAGGCACACACAACAAATGTGCCAGTTCAAAATCTTTCCACATTAATATGCACTGTTAATACAATCAAATCTCTAATATCCGATCTCGTCAGCACATAAATACATGAAGGCTCGCGCAGCTGCGCTCAATGACAGCCAAGTTATGAATATTTCGCCAGCAAACCAGTGACAACCACATATTTCATCATGAGATATTAGTCATTCAACTAATACAAGATAGCTCTGATTAAATAATTCATTATCGTTGTCTTTATGCCCTGTTGCGTTTTCAACAAACGTAGAACTAGCTAGCTATCTAACGGCGGGCATCACTGCGTCTGTCTCTCGTCAACAACGAGAGCTGCAAGTGTCTTGCTATGAACTCATAAGACAACACCGTATTAATCTATATGAACAATATTGATCAAGTCATTATATGAAGGTAGCTGTACTTACCACAGGTGATGACAGCCAGTCCAGTGTGATTGACAGCCGACAAGTTCCAAACGTTTCACTCATTGCGCATGCGCTTAGCGTCGACTTGCTGGTGTGTGATGACGTGCACCACCACTAAAGCATTTGGGCGACATGATTGGCCACCACTAAAGCACCACTAAAGCATCTAAAGCATTGATTGGCAGCACTAAAGCAACCACTAAAGCATTGGGCGACATGACTGGACACCACTAAAGCATTCGGCGATATGATTGGATGTGCACGTTCTAATGAACAGACTAATGTGCTCTCGGTAGCGCCACCACTACCTCCCACCACTACCACCACCACTATCATCATCATCATCATCATCATCATCATCATCATCATCATCATCACCATCACCACCACCACCACTACCATCATCATCACCACCACTATCATCATCATCATCATCACCACCACCACCACTATCATCATCATCATCATCATCATCACCACCACTATCATCATCATCATCATCATCATCACCACCACCACCACCACCACCACCACCACTATCATCATCATCATCATCACCACCACCACTATCATCATCATTATTACCACTATCATCACCACCATCATCATCACCACCACCACCACTACCATTATCATCATCATCATCATCATCATCATCATCACCACCACCACCACTACCATTATCATCATCATCATCACCACCACCACCACCACCACCACCACCACCACTACCATTATCATCATCATCATCATCATCATCATCATCACCACCACCACCACTATCATCATCATCATCATCATCATCATCACCACCACCACCACCACCACCACCACCACCACCACCACCACTACCATTATCATCATCATCATCATCATCATCACCACCACCACCACCACCACTACCATTATCATCATCACCACCACCACCACTATCATCATCATCATCATCATCACCACCACCACCACCACCATCATCATCATCACCATCATCATTATTATTATTATTATTATCATCCTCCTCCTCACCACCACCATCATCATCATCAACATCACCCTCTTACCTGGCTGAAGGTGGGGGGAGGAGGGGGTCCCCCCGGGGGAGGAGGGGGAGGGGTCGGGGTCGGCATCCTGACCCTCTCAATGTGGCGTGACGACCACGGGCTGGCTCAGACACACAAAACCTGGGTTACCCTGGAAACAAGGCAAGGAGTCATGGAGACCACACCAACAACTCTGTGGTCACATAGCGTGCGGTCGGAAATTCCGCTCCGGAAATCTGATCAGCACTCATGGAATGCCTCAAATTACTTTTATCCCCCCATGTGACATTGAACCCAGCGTGCGCTCCGGCACTCTCAGAGCTAATTTACGAACGCAGTGATAGTCAAAGAGCTACACCTGAGCTACACGCCCAGGTGTTCAAAAACCTTTAATCTGGATCAGAATGGCTGATTTATCTGGCTGATTTTTGAGTTGTATAGGGGGAAATCAGCCAGCTTGATTTGATCCTGGATAGCAAAAGAGAATCAGGATCATACTGATCCAGTTTTGATCATTCTGATCCAGATTAAAAGTTTGGCACAAATGGGAATTTTATAGCACAAGCTCTCTCGGGTCAACCAGCCAGGTGGGTTTACCTGTCGTTGGCCGGGCGTTACGTGACTGTGTGACGGACGTAGTGAACACGTGGTCAGATTCTTGACTCCCAATGTTGACTCCCATGTTCCCTCCCAGGGTATATACAGGAATCTTGAGGTTAATTTCAATACCTTTCTAAGACTTTTTAAAGACCTTGTCAATATTTTTCCAGACCTCACCGCCACTTCGAGCTGTAACCGTTGACATCAGTGACAAGAATTTCCGGTTCATCTTTGTTTTTTTAATAAAACTAATGAATTCACGAACTTTTACTTAACGTTTTTAGGACTCAAACTCTTTGGACAGTCTAACATTCAGAAAAATACCTACAAAATTCAAGACCTCATAAAACCGTGATAAGACTTTTTAATACTTATTAAGGGTCTTGATTTTCAAGATTGATCAACTTTTAATACTTTTCAAGACACCGCGGATACCCTGCCCACCTGCCTGCCTGGTCTAAAAGCCCCCCAGCGTAGAGGCTGGCCGGCTGGGTCCAGAACACATTGCACGTCCGCGATGTTAGTTAGCACAAACATGAAACACATCCCAACAACAACAACACAAAAGAAACGTCACATTCGAGCGTTTGTCAGCTTAGCTATCCCCCCCAAAAAATCGGAGGGAGCCGCCGTCTTTACGTCCGTACCGGGCTGGCTTTACGCCTCGCCGTTATTGACCGTGACTTGAGGCTGCGCTCGTACACTCGCTCTGGAAATCTGATCAGCACTCATGGGAACGCCTCTCGTCCAATCAAATGACTCGGTCCCTTGATGACGCTGGACCCAGCGTGCGCTTCGGCGCCCCTCGGAGCGAATATACGAACGCACCGCCTGAGCTGCTTCGGAATGCAAATTAGCCTGCTAGCTAAAAGCTCTCAGCCAAGTTCCCCCATACCTACTGCGTTGGCCTCGCCGTAACATGCAACAACATATAACACAGCACACACGGTAGAACTTACTAGCTGCTCCATATCGCGCTAGTCCAGTTAGCCTGGCGGTAGCAACCCTCCCGTGCTGCAAGTTGTCTGTTATTAGCTTAGATAGCTAACGTTCAGCTAGCGAGCACATCAAAACAGACCCCGAGAATCTGGCCTCCGGATTCATACTTACTCGTTTCTTAGCAACACTATTCGCTTGCTGTTTGGCGTTTTAACTCATATGAGTAGTCTCTTGACTCCCGGTAGGGTCCTTCATCTCCGGTGTGTTTGCGTGAGTCATTAGCGAGCTGAGATTGGAACCCAGCTCATCTCCGGTCCGAGGCTCTGTGCGGTGTGCGGCACTTGCTGCAGACAGGGTTGCCAGGTGGGGTTGACAATTTCCAGCCCTAACCACAGTCTAAAAACCGCTAAATCCACCCACAAAACCCCAGCCCAAAACCTAGATTGTCAGAAAAACGCTAATTACTATTGGGCAGGTGTGTCCATTTCCTTCCCCTAAACTGTATGTCTGTTGCCAATGATGTTTGTAAATCAATAATAAAAAAATAAAAACTGCACATTGTATGTAGCTACTAGGGTGTCTGTTTTAACTTCACGCATTTGGTAAGTTTCAGCCACTAACATTTTGATACCGCCTAAATGCTATTTATCCAGCCCAAAACCGCCCAAATGCTTTTTTCCCGGCCCAGTATGATCAAAAGTAGCCCATTCGGCGGTAACCAGACCCATCTGGCAACCCTGGCTGCAGATTTGCTGAAGTGTGCACTCTGCAGCTACCATGCAACCCGGAAATGTTATGCATACTGCAGTGAGTGTGCGAGGAGAGTGCGCATCAAAATGGTGGAGGGGGACGGCGGGGGGAAATCTAAAATAAGTACTTAGATTACCTTGCAATAATAAGAAAGGATAGCTCTAGAACAGAGCTGTCACGACACAAAACCACATTGCACACGGCACAACGCCTAGCTCTTTGTATAAAGCATTATTTAGGTCTACCCTAATCAGTGAATGAGTACAGTTTGAAACTATTATATGTCGGATTTGGGTTTGAAACATCGGTGAAGGTTAATGGTGCGTACAAGATGATGAGGCGATGGTCAGGCGCAGCATCCCTGGTGTCTCCCTGCTGGTGCAGTTCTCCCAACAGCCACGTGGTGGCAGTATCTCCTCTCCTACGCACGCACACACACACACACACACACACACACACACACACACACACACACACACACACACACACACGCGTACACACGCGTACACACACACACACACACACACACACACACACACACACACACACACACACACACACACACACACACACACACACACACAACTCAAAACACTATCATCTGAGACCCTTCACCCCACAAGTAATTGTTTGTGGTTGCCTCTTACATTTATTCCAAAGAAACATATCACGTGGTAGCCACTGTTGTGTACTACTCTATAATACTGTTGCATCTCCCCAGCACACTGAAATCTGGTAGCCCATTTCAGCGACTTATTTGGGGTAATCAAATCATGTTTCAATAAGGGAATATGTGCAGTACCGTTTTGAGACACACGGTGGCCCCGTGAGACCAGTATTTGAGCCGGACCAAAGCCTATTTTAATGGCTAATAATATTAGCATATGACATTAATAATTAATATTAATATATATACGTATATATATAGTGTCATAATGTATCAGTAGCCAGTTTACTGCATCTCTACAGTTTATTTACTAGTATTAATCATTATGTAGTGATTATTTATTATGTATTGATTACTAGTTGTTTGGTTGCTTGACTATGGTTGTACTGACAGTTGGTAGCACTGGGAGAAGATAATACAATAATGAATCTAGAATACCCTGAGGTACACAAACACCACAGACAAGCTAGTTAATATAGTTTGTTTTATTTATTTGAAAAAAAGTTTCAAACTAAAAATGTTCTGTAAAAATGCATATTCATAGTGTTAATTTCCCCCTCCATTCATATGCTACACTTCTCTCATTCTCCCCCCCCCCCCCCCCCTCTTTTTCGCTCCCTCTGTCTCTCTCTCTGTCACTCTCCCTCAGGATGAGAGGGGGGGGAGCTCTATCTCTCTGTCACTGTCATCCTCTCTCCCTCTGTCTCTCTCTCTCCCCCCCCCTCCATCTCTCTCATCCCTCGTTTCACTCTTCTTTTCCTCTTCCCTCAGGTGGAAGGGTGGAATGTGCTGTTGGGTCACACGCTACAAACAACACGCTTGTGATTATCCCTCAACCTCCCCTCCTCTCCCCTCCCCTCCCCTCCCCTCCCCCCCCCCAAATAACTCCCACCCAATCAAAATAGAAAACAAACAAGCTACATGATTATCTTCACAAAATAAATCTCTTTGGCATACAACCCCATACCCCGCCTCAGACTCTCCTAACTAACCCTCCCCTCCCCCCACCCCATAGTCACCCCCCCACCCACACCACCACCTCCACCCCACCTTCGCAACCCCCCAAAACACACACACACACACACACACACACACACACACACACACACACACATACAAAAAAACACCTCTTCCATAGCAATGCACGTACGTTGTGGAGACGGGTCAGTTTGTAGAACGTGAAGACAGGCGTAGTGTCAGAGTTGAGCACGCATGTTATGTTGAAGCGCTAATGTATTAGTTCATGATGCCACTGTAACAGCGTCTGGTTGGCTGAGAGAGGCTGGCCAAGGCTGCAGGTCAGACAGGCCTCTACTGCAGTCTACTGGAGATGATTGGTCAACACTGTTAGAGGTTACAGAACTGTTTGGTCAACACTGTTACAGAGCTGATTGGTCAACACTGTTACAGAGCTGATTGGTCAACACTGTTACAGAGCTGATTGGTCAACATTGTTGCAGGTTACATATCTGATTGGTCAACACTGTTAGAGGTTACAGATCTGATTGGTCAACACTGTTACAGATCTGATTGGTCAACACTGTTACAGATCTGATTGGTCAACACTGTTACAGGTTACATAGATGATTGATCAACACTGTTACAGGTTACAAAGATGATTGGTCAACACTGTTACAGGTTACAGATCTGATTGGTCAACACTGTTACAGGTTACAGATCTGATTGGTCAACACTGTTACAGATCTGATTGGTCAACACTGTTACAGGTTACAGAGCTGATTGGTCAACACTGTTACAGAGCTGATTGATCAACACTGTTACAGGTTACAGAGATGATTGGTCAACACTGTTACAGGTTACATATCTGATTAGATAAACAATATTACAGATCTGATTGGTCAAGACTGTTACAGGTTACAGAGATCATTGGTCAACACTGTTACATGTTACAGATCTTATTGGTCAACACTGTTATAGGTTACAGATCTGATTGGTCAACACTGTTACAGGTTACAGATCTGATTGGTCAACACTGTTACAGGTTACAGATCTGATTGGTCAACACTGTTACAGATCTGATTGGTCAAGACTGTTACAGGTTACAGAGATGATTGGTCAACATTGTTACAGGTTACAGATCTGATTGGTCAACACTGTTACAGGTCACAGAGATCATTGGTCAACACTGTTACATGTTACAGATCTTATTGGTCAACACTGTTATAGGTTACATATCTGATTGGTCAACACTGTTACAGGTTACAGATCTGATTGGTCAAGACTGTTACAGGTTACAGAGATGAT